>NC_069506.1:319292220-319317220 GCF_027579735.1 Bombina bombina
GATAATGATGGAGATGTGATGTTACAAGTGAGGAGATGATGGTCAGAAAGAGGAAAAGGGGAGTTTGAGATAGTGCATCGATAGCTGAAAATCAGATCAAGGGAGTGACCATCTTTGTGAGTGGGAGAGTCAGTCCATTGTGACAGGCCGAAAGAGGAAGTGAGTTGCAGAAGTTGTTTTGCAGAGGAGGCAGTGGGGTTGTCAACAGGGAGGTTGAAGTTGCCAAGAATGAGGGCAGGGGTGTCTGAGGAAAGGAAATAAGGTAGCCAGGCAGCAAAGTGATCTAGAAATAAAGTTGATGAGCCAGAGGGCGGTGTATGACTGCAACGCGTATAGAGAGGGGAGAGAATAAGCTAATTCGGTGTGTTTCGAATGAAGAAAATGTGAGGGAATAGAAATGCTGTATTTGTTGAAAGGTGCAACGAGAGGAAAGTAAAATACTAACACCACCTCCTTGTCTATTATCAAACTTAATTGTGTGGCTGAAGTGAAGACCCCCATGTGACAGTGCAGTGGCTTCAGCTGTGTCTGAAGGAGAGAGCCTGGTTTCTGTGAGAGACAGAAGATTGAGAGAGTGCGAGATAAAGAGGTCATGGATAGAAGTGAGCTTGTTGCAAATAGAGCGAGGTTGCAAAACATTTGCCAATCACTAAATATAACTCCTTCCCCCCCATTCCTGCACCTATTTTTGCATGAACGAATGAAGAAATCAATTTGGTCAAGCAATCATTCATTCTCCATCCGTTTCATGACTCAACGAATCAGCTGAATTCAAAGCCTGAACGCAGGCCTCTAAAGATATAGATAGATGTAAAAGTGAAAAAGGAGATGGAATAATTACTCATACAAAGGAATTTGTGCTAAAAAGTCTTATGTTGGTTTGCTCGGACTTTACAGTTAAAAACAATTTTTGTAATATTTAAATTATGCTTATTTATAGGAAATGCGGAATTATCTTGTAAAACACTTCCTTTACTAGTTGTGTGTGTCATTTAAATCTCTGCATTAAAGTGATGGTAAACAATCATTTTTAGTTACAATATTTGTAAACAAAGTAAAACATCGGCACTTTTATTCATGAAAGGCTTTGTAAACGCTTATTTTTTATTAATAATTACCCTTTCATGTTTTCCCATATTTCGCATTTCCTCCGCCCTTAACGGATATTCTATTTCTTCAGTGAGGATTCAGTCTGTAGCCCCCTTTGGCGTCCAAAACCAAGGGTATTATTATTTACTTGTTTGACGCCAAAGGGGGTGCGATATGATTGGCCACAGCATGAATCAACACTGAAGTAAGAAAGAGAGTTTCCGTTAAGGGCAGAGCAATGGGGTTATATCTGAAAACATGAAAGGGTAATTATGAATAAAAATAAGTGTTTACAAAGCCTTTTATGAATGAAAGTGCCAATGTTTTATGTTATGATTAGAAATATTGTAACTATAAATGATTAAGTTTACCATCACTTTAAATTCTCAGTGTGAAAAACAATAATACCTAAAGAATGAATGGAAGTAAAACAGCACGCCAGACTAGACAAGCTCAGAAATAGAGTGGGTGTAGTGCTCATTAATTATATATTTCACACAAGTCATAGACATGAAATCATAAGCAACACTGAGATCTTACACTTTATATCTGTTATTAACGAACAGATACACATCATTCTTAAAATACAGATTAAAACCTATTGTAGGATTTAAACAGAAACATACTGTATGTAGTCATAGCGAAAGGTAAAATAAAACCGTTTACTAGTAAAACCTCTCTTATTTATATGCAGCTCAGAGCTGCCAAATCATACTAGGATAAAATGTGACACCCTATTTGAGGTCTGTTCTCCACAACATGTATCAGCAAAATCACTACGTCTTAAATTTACAAAAGGAACATGAAAGTCAAAATGAAACTCATGGTTCACATGCAATTGTAAGACTTTTCAATTTACTTTCATTATCAATATGACTTTGCTCTCTATCCTTTGTTAAAAAGCATACTTAGGTAGTATCAGGAACAGAAATGCATACTGGGAGCTAGCTGGTGATTGGTGGATATACACATATGCTTCTTGACATTGGAACACCACATGTGTTACTGACTTTTATATGTAAACAGTAGTATGATAAAAAAAAATGCTGTAACACATTAGAGCATTTTCTTTTTGCACTTGTATGTCCTTTTAAACATGTCCCGAGCACAAGAGGAAGAAAAGTCTGTACCTAGAAAAACGCTGCGTGTTGGATTGGCCCTGCGGACACTGGGAGTTTTCACGGCGGCCCAACGGCACCGCAGGGCCACATCCATTGAGCAGGAGTGTCCAGGGAGGTCATATAGCGAGCCCTGTGCGGATGCATAGCGCATCTATTCAAGGCGGCTCCACTCCCGCTGCAGGTGTGGGGGCCTGGGAAGGGCAGATCAGTGGCCCCTTAGAACGGAGGCAGGCAAGGTAAGGGGGGCTGGGGGAGCTGAGGCCAGGGGGGATGGACTGGTCTTCAAAAATTTCCAGGCCCGGTTTGATTTCCCAGTTCTGTGCAGGCTGCCTCATTTGGTTACAACATTCTATACAATGATTGTGTTGAAAAGCGCAACAATGTCCTATTGCCAACAACTGCTGGATGCTTTCCGTTACCTGGCGGGTGAAGAGGACTTGCGAGCGGTGGAGAGATGGGGTTGTGAGCTCCTGTGGCTCAGAGCTGGAAATGGTTAGATTAACTTGTAGGCAGAGATGGGGCAGTCCCCCAAAACTAGCAGAAAAGCTACAGGACCTCCCAATCTGTGACAGTCCCGCAATATCCGGGGCAGCAGAGAGCTACAAAAGTGGATTTTTTTCTACCCACCATCTGCCAAAACCCACACATAAGAGATCAGCTCAAAACCTGAGTGAGCTTACTGGGATCTCTGGATACCTGTGACACCACTACTAAGTTACCATTTGTTTGGGTGAGCTGCCACACCTACATCAATCTGCAGCCTGCTTCCACAAGCACATTGGTGTGTTCCGTGAGTATGTGAGTACCCTCTGCACTAAGAAAATACTATTGGTTATACCATTAATAGTCTGCACATGTAGTGCCTATATTTTATGTCTCCATTGCTGTACCAACACCTCTCGCTAAGAGCGCTTTAAAGTGGGTGAGCTGTCACACCTCTATAATTCTGCAGCCAGTCTCTACCAGCACATGAGTGTGCTTTGGGAACAATTTGACCTGGACCTTACAGTGAGGCAGCCATCCCTGCAATCATTTTTCCCTTATTTTGAAGGAACTACTTCCAGAGGACATTCATACCTTTTTTAATTACAAGTGAACTTTTTGAAGGTTTTTATTGTTACAAAGTTATTGTTACAAGTTTAATTTTCTATGTCATTTATTTGCTATTAGGTTTCTGTGATGCAATATTTTTTCATTTAATTTTGCTATAGTTATATGAACCACCGCTCTTCAGCGCCCTCTCTGTGACTCAGTCACTCTTGTAAAAGTATTCACAGTCAGCCCTAACTGAATAGAAGGAGATAACTAGTAAGACATTATTTTTCCCATATATTAGCCAGAGACCTGATAGTAGCTATTCTTCCCCTGACTGGGGAACTATAACAACACGTTCCCCTCTAGCATTTTGCATGTGGTGATACAGACTACATCAAGGCTCTGTATGTACAGAATCACATGGTATAGAACGGCCCTTTCAAGTCGGAACACAGCTTCAGATCACACGCTACGCAGCTGGCTTCAGTAAGTGTGATCATATACAGTGTACCTAAAGAATTATGGCTGAGGAGAAAAACAACACGGAAACAGAAATAAGGGGACACTGAATTTTGTCTTGGGCTTTTAAACCCACAATTTTTCTTTCGTGATTCAGGTAGAGAATACAGATTTTAAAAGCTTTCCGGTTTACTTGTATTATCTACTTTGCTTTATTCTGTTGGTATGCTTTGTTGAAGAAATAGGAATAAACATGGGTGAGCCAATAACATGAGGAATCTATGTGCAGCCAACCAATCAGCAGCTCCTGAGCATACCTAGGTATGCTTTTCTTTAATAAACTGATACAAAGATAAATCTAGCCACCAATCAGCAAGCACTACCCAGGTGCTGAACCAAAAAATGGGCTGGCTCCTAAGTTTACAATCCTATTTTTAAAATAAAGATACCAAGAAAACGAAGACAAATTGAGAATAGGAGTAAATTAGAAAGTTGCTTAAAATTGTATGCTCTATCTGAATGATGAGGGAAAAAATGTGGGTTTCATATCCCTTTAAAGCATGACATGTCCCTTTAATATACTAAAGGCATTGTTTGCAAACCTTTCTGTTCAAGAGCTTATATTAACATAAAACAGACAAACATGTAAGCTTGTTTCAAATGCTGAAACACACTGCACTTAGCTGATCAATGACTGGAGATCTGACAACGAGAGCTGGCAACAAATGCACAAGAGAATCTATATTTAAAGCTGTTCTGTCTGCAGTTTGCCACTTACAGGTGAATTTGCATTTTCTTAAGTATTCCAGTAGTCTCAAATGTTGTCTATTTATTCTAAGCATCACAAACTAACAATACGGTGATAAAATATTAAACTACTAGCGGAGACTGAACAATAGGTAAGGCTGAGAACAAGTGTATGGTAATGCATATTCCTCCTGTGGGTACATATGAATCCGAATTGCACTTGTGCCACATTCTAACAGGAAACAAACCAGTTCTGTCACAAACAGGTAATAAAACAGTCTCATTCATGTAATAAAAAAGCACAAAGCAGTGGGTTATGCTTAGTGCTCCATTTATCAAGCCCATTCTCCCCCTTTGACTGAAGGTTAGGACAACTCAACCTGCAGTCAGTATTTATCAGATCACTGCTTCCCTGCCCTGTTGGTGGAGAATTTTTAATCTCCCCGTTTTGTCCGACCGGGGAGATGGACAGCTCCATGATTGGCTGTGCGTGGGCAGGGACAGGGTTACATGCGAGCGCACAGGACTGCTAGTGTGCAATGGTAAATGCGGGCATGGGATTGCTGCCCCCCAGAGGAGAAGTCGAGCGGACAGGGGAGAATATGTACGTCCCTGTCCGCCTGTGGATGATTAATGGAGCCCTTAATAGAAAGCATTGCAATATGTATTATCCATTATTTTAAAATGGTTTTACCTTTTATTTCTTTTTGTGATTTTTAAACTTAATTTGTGCTGGGTCCATTACTTCCTGTCACAGCCCCACAAGGAACCTGGGGTATCTACAAGAAGGCAAAGGAATAACTTTCCTTTTATGTGGTTGCTAGGAGACATCTGCCCTAGCTGCAGTCAGTTTATTGCCCATACTCGGTAGAGGATTTTTTTTGCAGAAAACATGTGAGAGTAGAACTTAAGTTCTGTAATGTCCGCTCGCTTATCTCCCTGAAAGCAGTGGCTATATTGAAAATTTTTAAGTAATCATTTTGCAAGAAAAAAAAGCTGCTGCTGTTTTTTTAACACAATCGGTTTCTTTATATGTTTACTTAAAATATTTAACATTTTTCTGCTCTGTTTCAAATCCCTTTAATTAAAAACCCAGGTTCTAGTGCAGAGGAAGGAAACTAACACCTGTTCCTTGAAAACATTGGGGAGAAACAAAAATGATGAAAAAAAATAATAATGTGATAATAGACAAGGAGGGAAAGAAAAGGGTAACTAGAGATGAGAAGAGAAATACAGATGCAAAGAAGGAAAATTAATTGGGATGATAACGCAAATCATTTTGTGGCAATAAATTATCTACAAGCATTAGAGCTTTTTTATAGTTGCACAATTGTTACCCCTCACACAAAGGCCTAAAAGGGACAGTAAAAACCTAGAGAATTTTATATAAAATGTTTAGTTGTGTCAAATGAAACAACTTTGCTATATATACTGTATTTATATTATCTATTTTGTTCCCTTTGTTTGTCATTTAGCTCTGAAAAATGAGCAATTTCTAATTCTCAGAACATGGAATGTACCTGCTGACTTCCCAAAGCTAATTCTGCTATGTACCTGTCCCTAATTAGCTATGTCAGATTTACTTTATACTAACTTTATGACTATTGTTAGCCTTGTTGTATGCAGACTAAAGCCCAGACTGGCTCCTCCAAATAAGGCAAAAAGTGGGTGGAGTTTGGCTACTGAAAAAACATAATTTATGCTTACCTGATAAATGTATTTCTCTTGTGGTGTATCCAGTCCACAGATCATCCATTACTTGTGGGATATTCTCCTTCCCAACAGGAAGTTGCAAGAGGATCACCCACAGCAGAGCTGCTATATAGCTCCTCCCCTAACTGCCATATCCAGTCATTCGACCGAAACTAGCCGAGAAAGGAGAAACAATAGGGTGCAGTGGTGACTGTAGTTTAAAATTTAGACCTGCCTTAAAAGAACAGGGAGGGCCGTGGACTGGATACACCACAAGAGAAATAAATTTATCAGGTAAGCATAAATTATGTTTTCTCTTGTTAGGTGTATCCAGTCCACGGATCATCCATTACTTGTGGGAAACCAATACCAAAGCTAAAGTACACGGATGAAGGGAGGGACAAGGCAGGTACTTAAACGGAAGGGACCACTGCCTGTAGAACCTTTCTTCCAAAAATAGCCTCCGAAGAAGCAAAAGTATCAAATTTGTAAAATTTTGAAAAGGTATGAAGCGAAGACCAAGTCGCCGCTTTGCAAATCTGTTCAACAGAAGCCTCATTTTTAAAGGCCCAGGTGGAAGCCACAGCTGTAGTAGAATGAGCTGTAATCCTTTCAGGGGGCTGCTGTCCAGCAGTCTCATAGGCTAAGTGTATTACGCTCTGAAGCCAAAAAGAAAGAGAGGTTGCCGAAGCCTTTTGACCTCTCCTCTGTCCAGAGTAAACAACAAACAGGGAAGATGTTTGACGAAAATCTTTAGTCGCTTGTAAGTAAAACTTTAAAGCACGGACTACGTCCAAATTATGTAAAAGACGTTCCTTCTTTGAAGAAGGATTAGGACACAATGCTGGAACAACAATCTCTTGATTGATATTCTTGTTGGAAACTACCTTAGGTAAAAACCCAGGTTTTGTACGCAGAACTACTTTATCTGTATGGAAAATCAGATAAGGAGAATCACATTGTAAAGCTGATGACTCAAAGACTCTACGAGCCGAGGAAATAGCCATCAAAAACAGAACTTTCCAAGATAAAAGTTTGATATCAATGGAATGAAGGGGTTCAAACGGAACTCCTTGAAGAACCTTAAGAACCAAGTTTAAGCTCCATGGAGGAGCAACAGGTTTAAACACAGGCTTAATTCTAACCAAAGCCTGGACGTCTGAAACCTCTGCCAGACGCTTGTGCAAAAGGATAGACAGAGCAGAAATCTGTCCCTTTAAAGAACTAGCTGATAATCCTTTATCCAAACCCTCTTGGAGAAAGGACAATATCCTAGGAATCCTAACCTTACTCCATGAGTAATTCTTGGATTCACACCAATGAAGATATTTGCGCCATATCTTATGGTAGATTTTACTGGTTACAGGCTTTCGTGCCTGTATTAAGGTATCAATGACTGACTCGGAGAAGCCACGCCTTGATAAAATCAAGAGTTCAATCTCCAGGCAGTCAGTCTCAGAGAAATTAGATTTGGATGATTGAAAGGACCTTGTAGTAGAAGGTCTTGTCTCAGAGGCAGAGGCCAAGGTGGAAAGGATGACATGTCCACCAGGTCTGCATACCAGGTCCTGCGTGGCCACGCAGGCGCGATCAAGATCACCGATGCTCTCTCCTGTTTGATTTTGGCAATCAGTCGAGGGAGCAGAGGAAACGGTGGAAACACATAAGCCAGGTTGAAGAACCACGGTGCTGCTAGAGCATCTATCAGCGTCGCTTCTGGGTCCCTGGACCTGGATCCGTAACAAGGAAGCTTGGCGTTCTGGCGAGACGCCATGAGATCCAATTCTGGTGTGCCCCAACGATGAACCAATTGAGCAAACACCTCCGGATAGAGTTCCCACTCCCCCGGATGAAAAGTCTGAAGACTTAGAAAATCCGCCTCCCAGTTCTCTACACCTGGGATATGGATCGCTGATAGATGGCAAGAGTGAGTCTCTGCCCAGCGAATTATCTTGGAGACTTCTAACATCGCTAGGGAGCTCCTGGTCCCCCCTTGATGGTTGATGTAAGCCACAGTCGTAATGTTGTCCGACTGAATCTGATGAACCTCAGGGTTGCTAACTGAGGCCAAGCCAGAAGAGCATTGAATATTGCTCTTAAATCCAGAATATTTATTGGGAGGAGTTTCTCCTCCTGAGTCCACGATCCCTGAGCCTTCAGGGAATTCCAGACTGCACCCCAACCTAGAAGGCTGGCATCTGTTGTTACAATTGTCCAATCTGGCCTGCGAAAGGTCATACCTTTGGACAGATGGACCCGAGATAGCCACCAGAGAAGAGAATCTCTGGTCTCTTGATGCAGATTTAGCAGAGGGGACAAATCTGTGTAATCCCCATTCCACTGACTGAGCATGCATAATTGCAGCGGTCTGAGATGTAAGCGCGCAAATGGCACTATGTTCATCGCCGCTACCATTAAGCCGATCACTTCCATGCACTGAGCCAACGAAGGGCGCGGAATGTAGTGAAGAACACGGCAGGAATTTAGAAGCTTTGATAACCTGGACTCCGTCAGGTAAATTTTCATTTCTACAGAATCTATCAGAGTTCCTAGGAAGGAAACCCTTGTGAGGGGTGATAGAGAACTCTTTCCCTCGTTCACTTTCCACCCATGCGACCTCAGAAATGCCAACACTATGTCCGTATGAGATTTGGCAATTTGGAAGTTTGACGCCTGTATCAGGATGTCATCTAGATAAGGGGCCACTGCTATGCCCCGTGGTCTTAGGACCGCCAGAAGAGACCCCAGAACCTTTGTAAAAATTCTTGGGGCTGTAGCTAACCCGAAGGGAAGAGCCACAAACTGGTAATGCCTCTCTAGAAAGGCAAACCTTAGGAACCGATGATGATCTTTGTGAATCGGTATGTGAAGGTAAGCATCCTTCAAATCCACTGTGGTCATGTACTGACCCTCCTGGATCATAGGTAGGATTGTCCGAATAGTTTCCATTTTGAACGATGGAACTCTGAGGAATTTGTTTAAGATCTTTAGATCCAAAATTGGTCTGAAGGTTCCCTCTTTTTTGGGAACCACAAACAGATTTGAATAAAATCCCTGTCCTTGTTCCATCTGTGGAACTGGATGGATCACTCCCATTATTAGGAGGTCTTGCACACAGCGTAAGAATGCCTCTTTCTTTATCTGGTTTACAGATAATCTCGAAAGGTGAAATCTCCCTTGTGGGAGGGAAGCTTTGAAGTCAAGAAGATATCCCTGAGATATTATCTCCAATGCCCAGGGATCCTGAACATCTCTTGCCCACGCCTGGGCGAAGAGAGAATGTCTGCCCCTACTAGATCCGTTGCCGGATAGGGGGCCGTTCCTTCATGCTGTCTTAGAGGCAGCAGCAGGCTTTCTGGCCTGCTTGCCTTTGCTCCAGGCCTGGTTAGATTTCCAGGCCGGCTTGGATTGCGCAAAAGTTTCCTCTTGTTTTGTAGCAGAGGAAGTTGATGCTGCACCTGCCTTGAAGTTTCGAAAGGCACAAAAATTACACTGTTTGGCCCTTGATTTGGCCCTGTCCTGAGGAAGGGTATGACCCTTACCTCCAGTAATGTCAGCAATAATTTCCTTCAAACCAGGCCCGAATAGGGTCTGCCCCTTGAAGGGAATGTTAAGTAATTTAGACTTTGAAGTCACGTCAGCTGACCAAGATTTAAGCCATAGCGCCCTACGCGCCTGGATGGCGAATCCAGAATTCTTAGCCGTTAGTTTAGTCAAATGAACAATGGCATCAGAAACAAAAGAATTAGCTAGCTTAAGTGTTCTAAGCTTGTCAAGTATTTCAGTCAATGGAGTAGCTGTCTGAAAGGCCTCTTCCAGAGACTCAAACCAGAACGCTGCAGCAGCAGTGACAGGAGCAATGCATGCAAGGGGCTGCAGGATAAAACCTTGTTGAATAAACATTTTCTTAAGGTAACCTTCTAATTTTTTATCCATTGGATCTGAAAAAGCACAACTGTCCTCGACAGGGATAGTGGTACGCTTTGCTAAAGTAGAAACTGCTCCCTCCACCTTAGGGACCGTCTGCCATAAGTCCCGTGTGGTGGCGTCTATTGGAAACATCTTTCTAAAAATAGGAGGGGGGGGAAAACGGCACACCGGGTCTGTCCCACTCCTTAGTAATAATTTCTGTAAACCTTTTAGGTATTGGAAAAACGTCAGTACACACCGGCACCGCGTAGTATTTATCCAGTCTACACAATTTCTCTGGCACTGCAATTGTGTCACAGTCATTCAGAGCAGCTAAAACCTATCCAAGCAACACCCGGAGGTTCTCAAGCTTAAATTTAAAAGTAGACATATCTGAATCAGGTTTCCCCGAGTCAGAGACGTCACCCACAGACTGAAGCTCTTCCTCAGCTTCTGCATATTGTGACGCAGTATCAGACATGGGCCTTAAAACATCTGCGCGCTCTGTATTACGTCTAACCCCAGAGCTATCGCGCTTTCCTCTGAATTCAGGCAGTCTGGCTAATACTGCTGACATGGTATTATCCATGATTGTCGCCATGTCCTGCAAAGTAATCGCTATGGGCGTCTTTGATGTACTTGGCGCCATTTTATCGTGAGTCCCTTGAGCGGGAGTCAAAGGGTCCGACACGTGGGGAGAGTTAGTCGGCATAACTTCCCCCTCGTCAGAATCCTCTGGTGATAATTCTTTTAAAGATAACAGCTGATCTTTATTGTTTAAAGTGAAATCAATACATTTAGTACAGATTCTCCTATGGGGTTCCACCATGGCTTTTAAACATAATGAACAAGGAGTTTCCTCTATGTCAGACATGTTTATACAGACTAGCAATGAGACTAGCAAGCTTGGAAAACACTTTAAATCAAGTTAACAAGCAATATAAAAAAAAAAAACGTTATTGTGCCTTTAAGAGAGTAACAAATTTTGCCAAAATTTGAAATAACAGTGAAAAAAGGCAGTTAAACTAACGAAATTTTTACAGTGTATGTAACAAGTTAGCAGAGCATTGCACCCACTTGCAAATGGATGATTAACCCCTTAATACAAAAAACAGATTAAAAAAAACGAAAAATATGTTTTTTAAACAGTCATAACAACTGCCACAGCTCCTACTTTTGAAGCCTTTTGAGCCCTTCAGAGATGTCCTATAGCATGCAGGGGACTGCTGAGGGAAGCTGAATGTCACAGTTTGTAATTTTAACTGCACCAACTGTAACTTTTATACTATAACAGTGGAAAGCCTCAGGAAACTGTTTCTAGGCAAAAATAAAGCCAGCCATGTGGAAAAAACTAGGCCCCAATAAGTTTTATCACCAAAGCATATATAAAAACGATTAAACATGCCAGCAAACATTTTATATTGCACATTAATCAGAGTATATAGCTCTGATAGCAAGCCTGATACTAGTCGCTATTAAATCACTGTATTTAGGCTTTAACTTACATTAATCCGGTATCAGCAGCATTTTCTAGCAAATTCCATCCCTAGAAAAACTTAACTGCACATACCTTATTGCAGGATACCCTGCACGCCATTCTCCCTCTGAAGTTACCTCACTCCTCAGACATATGTGAGAATAGCAGTGGATCTTAGTTACTTCTGCTAAGATCATAGAAAAACGGAGGCAGATTCTTCTTCTAAATGCTGCCTAAGATAAAATAGTACACTCCGGTACCATTTAAAAACAATAAACTTTTGATTGAAGAAAAAACTAACTATATTTTACCACTTTCCTCTAACTACCTCTAGCTATGTTGAGAGCTTGCAAGAGAATGACTGGATATGGCAGTTAGGGGAGGAGCTATATAGCAGCTCTGCTGTGGGTGATCCTCTTGCAACTTCCTGTTGGGAAGGAGAATATCCCACAAGTAATGGATGATCCGTGGACTGGATACACCTAACAAGAGAAATAACCAGTAAAAACAGAATTTATGCTTACCTGATAAATTTCTTTCGCTTGAGATGTATCGAGTCCACGGATTCATCCATACTTGTGGGATATTCTCCTTCCCGACAGGAAGTGGCAGAGAGAGCACCCACAGCAGAGCTGTCTATATAGCTCCTCCCTTAGCTCCACCCCCCAGTTATTCGACTGAAGGCTAGGAAGAAAAAGGAGAAACTATAGGGTGCAGTGGTGACTGAAGTTTTTTAAATAAAAATATACTACCTGTCTTAAATAGACAGGGCGGGCCGTGGACTCGATACATCACAAGAGAAAGAAATTTATCAGGTAAGTATAAATTCTGTTTTCTCTTGTAAGATGTATCTAGTCCACGGATTCATCCATACTTATGGGATACCAATACCAAAGCTTTAGGACACGGATGAAGGGAGGGACAAGACAGGTCCCTTAAACGGAAGGCACCACTGCTTGTAGAACCTTTCTCCCAAAAATAGCCTCCGAAGAAGCAAAAGTATCGAATTTGGAAAATTTGGAAAAAGTATGAAGCGAAGACCAAGTCGCTGCCTTACAAATCTGTTCAACAGAAGCCTCATTTTTAAAAGCCCATGTGGAAGCCACTGCTCTAGTAGAATGAGCAGTAATTCTTTCAGGAGGCTGCTGGCCAGCAGTCTCATAAGCCATACAGATGATGCTTTTCAGCCAAAAAGAAAGAGAGGTAGCCGTAGCCTTTTAACCTCTCCGCTTACCAGAATAGACAACCAACAATGAAGATGTTTGACGGAAATCTTTGGTTGCTTGTAAGTAGCTATTTTTTGTCACCACACTCCCTTTGCCATTCCTAGCAGTTAAGCAGGCAGAGAGAATGACTGGGGGGTGGAGCTAAGGGAGGAGCTATATAGACAGCTCTGCTGTGGGTGCTCTCTCTGCCACTTCCTGTTGGGAAGGAGAATATCCCACAAGTATGGATGAATCCGTGGACTTGATACATCTTACAAGAGAAAAGGATGATAAAGGACCAGTAAATACAGATTTGCATAAACAACAGATGCATAATAACAAGACAATGCAATAGCACTTAGTCTGAACTTCAAAGTTATGTCTTTTTCCACTCCACCTGTATCATGTGACGGTTATCAGCCAATCAGAAATGCATAAACATATATTCTGTGAATTCTTACACATGCTCAGTTGGTGACTTAAAGTGTAAATATAAAAAGACTGGGCACATTTTTGTTAATGGAGGTAAATTTAAAATTTGTTTAAAATCGCTGCTCTATCTGAATCATGACAGTTTAATGTTGACTTGAGTGTCCCTTCCAGAAACTTAAAGAAAGGGTTAATGGCGAGGTACAGCAGTATAAATTTGCAGGTAATTAAAGTACACATTATATTATCTGCTTAAAAGGGACAGTACGCAACTTGTAATTACAAGACATGTCATTTGTGTTGCTATAGAATAAAATATCAGCCAACTCTGCAAACGAAAGCCCTTAACTGTAGTGTTATCTCAACCTAAGAGTTAACTGAGTAGGGGAATGAAACACTGTTTCTTTTTAAGGGGGGGGTTATTACCTTATAAAAGGCTGTGTGGGGGAATCCTCTTCCTTTTTCCTCTTGGATCCGGTTCCTGGTTTTTCCCTCCCTCCTCATTGTTGGCTTGTATTGCAGGAAGCGGCACAGAGGTAACTCGGAGCTCTTTTGGCTACCGTAGTTGTCATGGCAGGGGCATGCACATTCGAGCTAGCTCAGACTAAGCCCCATAGGGGTCAATTTCTCAAGCTCCGTATGGAGCTTGATGCCTAAAGACTGCTGCTCCATAACCTGTTCACCTGCTCTGAGGCGGCGGACAGAAATCAACCCGATCGAATACACCCTCTGCTAGCGGCCTATTGGCCGCGAATCTGCAGGGGGCGGCATTGCACCAGCAGTTCACAAGAACTGCTGGTGCAATGATAAATGCCGACAGCATATGCTGTCAGCATTTATCGATGTGCAACGGACATGACATGCTACATCGTATCATGTCCACTCACACATTAATAAATTGACCCCATACACTTTAATTTTTGCCCTTCTGGGTAAATGTCTTGTGGTACAACTGGCATTACTTGGTTCCTTAACAGGTCAGGGCGTAAAACATAACTCTAGAAAAAGAGCACCTTTGCGGGGCGGGGTCAAGGTCCTGCAAATGTTTGCCATAGCCTATTGATGCGTGGGTCAAGCTAATGGGAGGGGCAAGAGGCAGCAGGTCAGAGCCTCCTGTGCCTCACCCCGTGGGCCTGCTGGCCCTCGTTTCCTGGTGGCTGTCGGTTTAAATTTTTGATAGGCAGGGCCCAGCTGGGGTTCCGCAGAATCACTCACATGCAGGTCCCTGTCCTTGCTTCGCTTGGGTCTACTTGTAGTTAAGTTATGGACCTCTTGCGCCGCCCCCGGTTTTGTTTAAAAACAAAGTTTCAATGCTTTTCAGCATTTTTGTAATTAATAAATGTGGCCGTGTTGGCCTTCTCACCAGCTCCTCTTGTTGTTTCGTTATTTTACTTAGGGGAATGTTTTAAGGAGCTCAGATAGCTCAGGAATGGGTGAGTTTAACACTTATTAACATTTTTATCAACATCTTTTTTGCTGCAATGATTTACCCATAGCCAAACCACACCCACCATTTGCCTTATTTGGAGGAGCCAATCTGGGCTTTTGTCCAACAAGGCTAACCACTGTCATAAAGTTAGTATAAAATGCATTGTTTTGCAGTTATTATCTGATAAAGCCAATTAGGAACAGATATGTAGAGGAGTTAGCCTTGAGATGTGAGTAGGTGCATTTCAGGTTCTGAGAATTAGAAAGTGCACAATATTCAGAGATAATAAAGAGAAGCACTACAAGAAATGACACAATGGTCTGATGTACAGATTAAACAAAGTGATAAAGGGGGCAATATTGTAAAATGGCCATTTAATCAGTACACAGAGGAAACCTTGAAGTCAAGGTCAATTTCGATGAATTAGTGCCCGGTTTTTAATAATCCTATTAAAAATGGGCACTTGACTTTAATTCTTCAAAATTGACATTTCACTAATTTTCATCAAAAACTTACCTTTTAGTCCTGACAGCCGCTCCAGCGATTCCCCCGGCTATCGGAAGCCTCTTCATACATCAGAAATGATGAATCTGGCTTCCTCCAATCACGGCTCCCCCCCCCCCCCGGGGGAATCGTGGCCTGGCCTGAGTCAATGCTGTGATTGGAGGAAGCCGGATTCATCATTTTGGACCCGCGAAGAGGGCTTGCGACGGGCGGAGGAAGTGCTGGAGCGGCTGCCAGGATTAAAAGGTAAGTTTTTGAAGAAAACAAGTGAAATGTCAATTTTGAGGAATTAAAGAACCCTTGTTTTTAATAGGATTGTTAAAAACCAGGCACTAATTCATCAAAATTGACCTTCACTTTAGAACAATTATCTAACAATAACCATAAAAAAACTGTTTAATAATCCCAAGGAGGTATTCATTAAAAAATATAACTCCTTAGTGCAAGAGGGCCATAGTATGGAAGCAATAGATGATGAGGAAAATTATTTCTTAACTGTTCAGTACCTAAAAACTTCCACCTATTGCCCAAGATTCACAAAATTAGTGAACAACCTCCGGGAAGACCCATTATATCGGGTGATGAATCCCTCACGGAAAAGGCCAGCAAATATATTGACGCCAGATTATCTAATCTAGTATTAGAATTTCCCTCGTATACAAGAGATTCTGCACACACAATTACAAAATTAAAAGATGTCTACATTCCTGATACAGTGATATTAGTATCATGTGATGTGGAATCACTTTATACCAGCATACAAACTGACTGGGGACTTAAAGCAGGAACATTTCTTACAGGGAATAGATAATATGTCTGAAATAACTAAGGAATTCATTACTGACCTTTTGAAATTCGTGTTAACACATAACTATTTTGTGTTCGACAATAGGTTTATTTACAAACCTGTGGAACGGCAATGGGCACCTTTTGTGCCAACTTATATCTTGGGTGGTGTGAGAACTGTATAGTGTCCAGGGATGTATGGGTACAAGAATAACAGAACATCTATCAAACATACGTAATGCAAAGAAAGATCATGAAAAGGGCAAAAAAATAACATCAGTAGCGAGGCATTTCTTAGAGAATCCCAATGGAAATGTCAATGCATTAAAATGCTGGGGGTTAGAACAAGTAAGTGTGGAATCCAGGGTGGTAATGTAGAAAAAATCCTGTTGAGAAAAGAAACTAAATGGGTATTTTTGCTAGATACCGTTTTCCCACATGGAATGAACGAACAAAATAATTATTGGGTATATTTAGAATAGAGGTAATCTGTGCTTGAAAAAGAAATTTGAAACGCATTGCTCAGAATCAATTTTGTTTTAGTTTTGTATATTCACGATCGTACCGTGAGACAAATACCTGCCGGCGAGTCTGCATTGTTTGCAGTGTGGCTTACCAACCTGCCAGTTGGTCCGAAGTTGCTATATCCTGACTTTGGTAAAGGACTACTGCTACAGGACATTTGCCGAGCCGGACATCATTATTCCATATAACCGGGTCGTGGTTTTATAAAGATTTTATGAACTGGGATATTATACTCTGGCAGAACGGCCAGTTTTTGCCAACGAACTATAGCTCAGAATCGATTTCAAAGTATATTGTGTTCTTATTTTATATTCCTTGTATTAATTGATGTTTAAATACTGTTGAATGTTTTAGTGTTTTACTTAGTTATATATGTGATTAAATTGTAACCATTTTAACCTATAAAGGAAGATGTATAACTTCACCTAACCTTGATATTTAAGAGGTTTACCATTGAACGTCCTTGCCCTATAAGAGTTTTATACTTGATACTTTTGCACCTTAAGCATTAATTTGCGCAATCAATTTCATTTTTTGTTTAATACCGTGAATACGCTTGAATATATGAATATGTATGAAAAGAATATTGGTGTCGGCATATTAAATGGCAATATTGTATAAAGATACTAAAATATAATACAATGTCACTGATGAAAATTAATCCATACTGCTTACAAATATAACGTCACTGAAGGGGTGTGTTCCTGATACACTTAAAGGGACAGTCTACACCAGAAATGTTATTGTTTAAAAATAGATAATCCCTTTATCACCCATTCCCCGGTTTTGCATAACCAACACAGTTATATTAATATATGTTTTACCTCTGTGATTACCTTGTATCTAAGCCTCTGTAGACTGCCCCCTTATCTCAGTGCTTTTGACAGACATGCAGTTTAGCCAATCAGTGCTGGCTCCTAAATAACTTCATGGGAGTGAGCACAATGTTATCTATATGACACACATGAACTAGTACTCTCTAACTGTGAAAAACTTTCAAAATGCTCTGAGCTAAGAGGCGGTTTTCAATGGTTTAGAAATCAGTTTGAGCCTACCTAGGTTTAGCTTTTCAAAAATACCACCAAGGGAACAAAGCAAATGGAATGATAAAAGTCAATTGGGAAGTTGTTTAAAACTGCATGCCCCATGATGGAGGTCATTCAAGTATTGTACTTTATACGTACCACATTGAGAAAGGCCGTTTACGGGCCAAAATGTGTCTGTGTGCTGTGTAATTGTCTTTCGATACCACAGTTCTCATGCCCCCCAGACCGATGCCAAGGCTCCTGTTAATCGGCCGGGAATACTTAGAGACATGCTGTAAATTGGACGTCTTGTATGTGTCTTTTTGCTTGTCTGCTCCATGTTGTCAGTGCTAGGACTTATCCATCTGAGGAACTGAGTGTTTCCAATTAGCCACAGTTTATGGTTTAATTTAAAATAGTATTTTGTGTTCCCCTTAATCGTTGGCTCCATATCCGATTATTCAGACTGAGTTTGTCTGAAACACCTCATATAATATACTTTTATGGGGGTGCACTAAATCCCTCATATAATATACTTTTATGGGGGTGCACTAAATCCTTCATATAATAGACATTTATGGGGGTGCACTAAATCCCTCATATAATAGACTTTTATGGGGTGCACTAAATCCCTCATATAATAGACTTTTATGGGGTGCACTAAATCCCTCATACAATAGACATTCATGGTGGTGCACTAAATCTCTTATATAATAAGCTTTTATGGGGGTGCACTAAAAAACTCATTTTGGCTATCACTCGAGCACTAAGCCATTTGTGCGCTAAGCTCTAGTAATGGAGGTCTTCACTTACCTATGTAATATTATATTTCATTGACATTTAAAGGGACATGAAACCCCATTTTTTCTTTGGGAATCACAGTATAAAATTGTAAACTTTCCAATTTATTTTGTTCTCATTGTATTCTTTGTTGAAGAGATACCTAGATAGGTATTGTGCATATTTATGGACCCTTACATGGCAGAAAACACTGCTCCCACCTAGTGCTCTTACAAATATATAACTTTGTTAAAAGCATTCTTGTAAAATTGCTGTTATTTAGTGCTCCAGACACATGCTCGCTCCTA
Source organism: Bombina bombina (assembly GCF_027579735.1). Lineage (NCBI taxonomy): Eukaryota > Metazoa > Chordata > Amphibia > Anura > Bombinatoridae > Bombina > Bombina bombina. The sequence continues at coordinate 319,310,741 of NC_069506.1, forward strand.
CGTCTACCTACCTACATTTTTTTAACAAAAAATACCACGAGAACAAAATAAATTTGATAATAGACGTAAACTGGACACTTTCTTAATATACCATTATACACAGTAGAATTGCATAATCAGCAAGTGCATAATAAACAGACAATGCAATAGCAACTATGGTTTTTAAAAGAACAGTAGGTTTTTTTTTCTCTCACAAATTTCAAAATGTACTTCAATTTGCTGGCCCCCTGTATCAGAAGACAACTATCAGCCAATCACAGACTCATATACACTGTAAACTTTTGTACATGCTCAGTAGTAGCTGGTGCCTCAGAAAGAGTGCATATATAAAATACACCATTGCGCACAATTTCTTAATGGAAGTCAGTTAGAAAGTGCCTTAAAACTACATGCAATAAGCATTAATTTTGCCTTTAGTGTCCCATTAAAACTGTATGCTCTTTTGGAAAAAAGCTGGGATTCATGACCCTTTAAGTGAGAATGGCCAGTATATAGATAACTTAAAGGGACATTAAACACTAATTTTGTATAAGCAAAGTATTGAGATTATTCCCAAGCTGCCTCTAGTCATAGGGTGCTGCCATGTTGAAATCTAGCTTTCACTGCACTTTAATGCTGACCTGTTTGCACATGTGCAGCACCTCTCCTTCAGATACCGGCAATGTAAACTAGGTTCCAAAATGGTGGAACCCCAAATTAAAGGCAGGTGCATTAAATGTATTTAGGGCTCCATTTATTAATCATTTGGGGAATTCTCCTTTCTGTTCTATCAGTTCTCCACAGCTCTCCTTAGGAGAGGAGCACATGTGCGCCCATATTTATCATAAAAAATGTTTTTCTCCATGGGAGAGCTGAGGAGAGCTGGGGAGAACTAATGATAAATTTCTCCAGTCGGATTAGTATCTTCTCCTTATTTATCACTAAAAATAAGCAACTATTCTCCATGTCAATCATATATAAACCAATAGAAATCTTTATACAGCCTTCCTAGTAGCTTTGTTAACGCCCCTCTTCAGGAAACATTCATATAAGAAAATAGATCTACATTTTCATTGTTTTAGTGCTTCAATTTTAGCGCTTTTTTATATCTTATTTTTATGCCCCAATAGATAGCATTTTTGTTCTCTGTTATATATTATTTTGGTGCTCCATTATATATTTTTTTTACTCCATCATAAATTATTATTGCACTCCAATAACCATTATTATTATTATGCTTTGTTATAGATCATTTTTGCACCTTGTAGAGCCCTTTTTTTGTGTGTAACTGCTTCTACAGCTGGTAGAGAATAGATTTCTAATGCTGTTCTCCACTTTAGCTATGGAGAACCTTAAGGTAGGAACTTTCAGTCCTCCACAGGAGAATATAAATGATACATTTGTAACTAGAATTATGAGGAGAACTATATGAAATACGACTAAAAAGATTGAATTGAACCCTTTTTATGAAGAACATGTTCTCCAAGGAGAATTAGAACAGAGTAGGCGAATTTTACAGTCGAACTTGCCCAATTTTAGGAGTATTTTGAATGATAAATAGGAGAATTATTTCTCATGAGAACTTTTAGGAGAAAATATAGGAGAATTGGAATGATAAATAGAGCCCACTCTTCTGCAATGAATTTGGCTCGGGAGCTTGCAATCTGCTTGGGTTTCAGTAATACAGACCCAGTAGGCAAGTGCCTCTTTAGTATGGTGATGCATAATCTTTTGCTTACTGGGTAAAGGGAACTCAAGCCGTTACCATGTGTTACATTGTGGACTCTGCACATTCTGTTCCCTTATTTTTAATCAACATCTGATAACGGGATTTAGACTGTCATAAGGAGCTATATTTTTGTGCAAGTTTTTATTCTTAGGAAATCACAAGAGCAAATCTGCTCCGTGCAGGTGACAACAGTTGCACCAACAGAACCTCGGTAATCTGAGCACAGAAACCTACAGGAAGCACATGACAGTCTTTTGATCCTGGTTATATTAAGATGACTAAATCCTACTTGGCTGTGCACAGTGAGGGCTATTTCCTGTGGTAGCTAATGTAGATGTCCTACAGTGCTCAATACCGAATGTCCTCAATCAGCAAACAGCAGGAATCCATTATTTCTTCATTTATGTTAAAAATCAGAAAGAGAAATCTGAATGTAAAGTTAAATTGAAGATGAAAAAATGTGACTTCATTTAAACTGACATTGAGTATGGGAATCACTCTCCAAACAGAGACGCATCCAGTAGATGTATTTATGCACAAACCTGAGCTTCCTAGTGCTGAAAGATTATTGCGATTATTATGAGAAATTATTATTGTGCTGGTCAATAACCGTCTGCGACTGCAGTGGTCGGTGACTGTGTGTGTGACTGCAGTGCTCGGTGACTGTGTGTGACTGCAGTGCTCGGTGACTGTGTGTGACTGCAGTGCTCAGTGACTGTGTGTGACTGCAGTGCTCGGTGACTGTGTGTGACTGCAGTGCTCGGTGACTGTGTGTGACTGCAGTGCTCGGTGACTGTGTGTGTGACTGCAGTGCTCGGTGACTGTGTGTGACTGCAGTGGTCGGTGACTGTGTGTGTGACTGCAGTGGTCGGTGACTGTGTGTGACTGCAGTGCTCAGTGACTGTGTGTGACTGCAGTGCTCGGTGACTGTGTGTGACTGCAGTGCTCGGTGACTGTGTGTGTGACTGCAGTGGTCGGTGACTGTGTGTGACTGCAGTGGTCGGTGACTGTGTGTGTGACTGCAGTGCTCGGTGACTGTGTGTGACTGCAGTGGTCGGTGACTGTGTGTGTGACTGCAGTGGTCGGTGACTGTGTGTGACTGCAGTGCTCGGTGACTGTGTGTGACTGCAGTGCTCGGTGACTGTGTGTGTGACTGCAGTGCTCGGTGACTGTGTGTGTGACTGCAGTGGTCGGTGACTGTGTGTGACTGCAGTGCTCGGTGACTGTGTGTGACTGCAGTGCTCGGTGACTGTGTGTGTGACTGCAGTGCTCGGTGACTGTGTGTGACTGCAGTGCTCGGTGACTGTGTGTGACTGCAGTGCTCGGTGACTGTGTGTGACTGCAGTGCTCGGTGACTGTGTGTGACTGCAGTGCTCGGTGACTGTGTGTGACTGCAGTGCTCGGTGACTGTGTGTGACTGCAGTGCTCGGTGACTGTGTGTGACTGCAGTGCTCGGTGACTGTGTGTGACTGCAGTGCTCGGTGACTGTGTGTGACTGCAGTGCTCGGTGACTGTGTGTGACTGCAGTGGTCGGTGACTGTGTGTGACTGCAGTGGTCGGTGACTGTGTGTGACTGCAGTGGTCGGTGACTGTGTGTGACTGCAGTGCTCGGTGACTGTGTGTGACTGCAGTGCTCGGTGACTGTGTGTGACTGCAGTGCTCAGTGACGGTGTGTGACTGCAGTGGTCAGTGACGGTGTGTGACTGCAGTGGTCAGTGACGGTGTGTGACTGCAGTGGTCAGTGACGGTGTGTGACTGCAGTGGTCAGTGACGGTGTGTGACTGCAGTGGTCAGTGACGGTGTGTGACTGCAGTGGTCAGTGACGGTGTGTGACTGCAGTGGTCAGTGACGGTGTGTGACTGCAGTGGTCAGTGACGGTGTGTGACTGCAGTGGTCAGTGACGGTGTGTGACTGCAGTGGTCAGTGACGGTGTGTGACTGCAGTGGTCAGTGACGGTGTGTGACTGCAGTGGTCAGTGACGGTGTGTGACTGCAGTGGTCAGTGACGGTGTGTGACTGCAGTGGTCAGTGACGGTGTGTGACTGCAGTGGTCAGTGACGGTGTGTGACTGCAGTGGTCAGTGACGGTGTGTGACTGCAGTGGTCAGTGACGGTGTGTGACTGCAGTGGTCAGTGACGGTGTGTGACTGCAGTGGTCAGTGACTGTGTGTGACTGCAGTGGTCAGTGACTGTGTGTGACTGCAGTGGTCAGTGACTGTGTGTGACTGCAGTGGTCAGTGACTGTGTGTGACTGCAGTGGTCAGTGACTGTGTGTGACTGCAGTGGTCAGTGACTGTGTGTGACTGCAGTGGTCAGTGACTGTGTGTGACTGCGGTGGTCAGTGACTGTGTGTCCCTGCGGTGTTCAGTGACTGTGTGTCCCTGCGGTGTTCAGTGACTGTGTGTCCCTGCGGTGTTCAGTGACTGTGTGTCCCTGCGGTGTTCAGTGACTGTGTGTCCCTGCGGTGTTCAGTGACTGTGTGTGACTGCAGTGGTCAGTGACTGTGTGTCCCTGCGGTATTCAGTGACTGTGTGTGACTGCAGTGTTCAGCGACTGTGTGTGAATGCATCGGTCAGTGACTGTGTGTGAATGCAGTGGTCAGTGGTGGCGTGCTGTTATCAGTGACTGTGTTTTCTTGTAGTGGTCAGTGACTGTGTGTGACTGCAGTGGTCATGAAGGAGCAACAGTAACAGAAGTGAACCATTTGATTAAGGAAGCAGGATGCTGGTAGAGCTGAGATGAAACAGCTGAAGGCAGTGGTCAAACACAAGAGTAGCTGCAGTGATATTACCAAGTCCGGCTAGGAGCTCCCCTTTATCAGGATTACTAGAGAGGTAGTCTGGAAGGCAACTCACTCAGCTATACTGCGTGGATACCCAGATATTAATAGTGTTTTTATTAGAGCATACTATGGAAGGCTCTCTTCTGTTAAATCAGATTGCCGTACAGTTCTTTCTATGCTGAGATCCCTAAGCACAGAAGCAGATACATTTTTTTATGGACTGCGTAGAATATCAAAACTGTCTTAGAACAGCTCTGATTATGGCAAATTCCACCCCACAAGGGTATTCATTTGGCCCTTTGGGCAGAAACAGATATCAGTAATTTGTAATTGAAAATGCAGTTTTACTCTTCTCATTAGGTAATAAATCTCTTCAGTGCTGAGTAATAATGATAAAAATAATAAGCTCTTACAAATCAGAACACGGTATTATCACATTAAAATGCCCCTTTAACAAGTAGCATCATTAATTAGTGATAATGTGCTTTTTTACATTATTTACATGCTAATTTAGCTCAGAAAATTAATTTGCAATGTTTGTTGTACATCCATAATATGTAACCTGTGACTCTTCCTGCCAATGAGGATGGGCGCTCCTGAGAGATACGTAATTGTGCAGAAACATATTGACTAAAGCTCTTGGGAATCAGTTCCAGGTAATTGTCTCTCTAGAGCCCAGTCTGTGACGAGCTGAGAATCACCTCCTTGCTTTATTTAGACATATCTTAAAGCTGTGTAACCCACACACAAAAATACTAAAAGAAATTAAAAATGTCATTTTACTTCTTAAAACACATAGTAAAAAGCTGCACTCCTGGAACACCCTTAATTTGGTTCAGATGAGGCTATGGTCAGTGACTGGAGCATACACAAGTATGCCTTCTCCTGACTGGCCCTTTGAACTGTTGAGAAGAGAAGAGAGAAGCTGGGAATGGCAACGCTCAGTACTCTATGGGATGGTACCTACCCAGAAGGGAATTGTTTTTTGGGGGGCTGAACTGTCCTTATGGATGGGATCAGACTGATATACTGCAGGAAACCTCTCTTCTGTGAAAGAAACATTCCATGCAAAAAGAGCCTGCCCCTGGTTGGCTACAATCTCTTAGGGTGGGCTAGTGAGCTCTGTTAATCCTCAGATGAGGGCTTCTCTCCCATCTTCTATATTCCTCATGAGCTGTATCCTAAGCAGGACTGGCACAGCAAGGGTTTTTTGTATATAGATCAATGTACAGCAGGGTATGACAAATCTGGGGAACTAGGGTGCTAAGGCACCTACCATATGAATTCCTCACTATTGTATAGGCTTTAATTTAAATCTATTTTGTAGCCTTTAGCAAGACCGCAGTTGTGCATTTTTTTTAGGCTGAGACTGTACCACCTAAATCAATATCCTCCATGGAAGCAGACAACCTTAGTAGTTATAAATAGCTACCTAAACAATCAATGTGAAGCTTTGGGAGTGAAGTAGATCTATTTATTTTTTTAATCTAGCAATACATTGTAGCCAATGAGCCATATACTAGAAACTTCCTGTTCTATGTTACTTTCTGTGCACATCTGAGGTGAGCCAATTTCCCACGAATAGCGAGCAAGTTAATATGGTGCTAATCAGTGGTGCGCTGCCAGGAATAAACAGGCTATCCAACGTACTAATTAATGCCAGGCATAAGGCTATCCTACATACTAATTAATGACAGGGATAAGCATAAGCCTATCCTACATACTAATTAATGCCAGGGATAAGCATAAGGCTATCCTACGTACTAATTAATGCCTGGGATAAGCATAATAAGGCTATCCTACATACTAATTAATGACAGGGATAAGCATAATAAGGCTATCCTACATACTAATTAATGACAGGGATAAGCATAATAAGGCTATCCTACATACTAATTAATGACAGGGATAAGCATAAGCCTATCCTACATACTAATTAATGGCAGGCATAAGGCTATCCTACATACTAATTAATGACAGGGATAAGCATAA
>NC_069506.1:319322220-319329720 GCF_027579735.1 Bombina bombina
GATGTACAAGTTGAATACACTACGCCCGAGGGGTCTCAATGTCAGCTTGGACTGGCATTGTTTTCTGTGAATCCAGGGGACCTATAACTCAGATGAGTCTATCAAGGGGATCCCAGATGGACATATATTGATCCCTGGACCAAACTTGAGTATTTGAGAGTCCATGACCCATTCTATATGCTCACTCCTTTAGATTTTTCTCCTTCTCTTTCCTTTTCTCTTGTATTTTTTCTCTTGTACTTTGTTGTTTTAGTTTATTTTCAGGTGTTGAGTTTGTTCTTTCTCTTCCTCTTATGGTTTCGGTGTCTATCTTTGGAGGCTTTGTCTCTTCCTCTGCTGCTATTTCTGGGTTGTGTATCTCTATCTATTGATGTATCTATATTTTATTTTATTTATTTTACTTTCATTATGTTATTCATTTATTTATTTTTCTATTTATTTATTTTGTTATTCTTAAGTTTTGATCATATTTAGTATTATTTTATTATTCTTATTTTTATTTATTATTTTTACTTTTATTTTTATTAATTTCTAGTATTTATTTTTATTTTATTTATTTTATTTTATTTTTTAATTTTTATTTTATTTTTTTATTTTTATTTTGTGTCCATTATTTTGTGTCTATTTCCTTGCTTGCCTGATTGTATTATGGTTATTATCGTCTGGTGTAGTGATCCTATGGCACATGTTATGATATATGGCACATGTTAGACAGATTGTATTATGTTTATCTGGCTGATTTGATCTATTGACTTAGTATTATTTATATTGGATGGGGACTGTAAGCCAGCTACAACTACTGGCAATATAACCTTTCAGATCTTGTTCAGCATCCGTTTTCTAATTGTAGTTGCTAGGATAACTAACCAGTATAAGTACATGCTGATTTTTTGAGGTGGCCATTATTGGGTCTAATGAGGAGCGGGTAACATTTTAGTTAGCACATTTTAGTTAGCTCTTTTTAGAGTGTAGCATAGACTGAGCGGTCACTATAAGGATTTCCCCTCTGGCGGATTTGTGTACTAGGTTGCTACGGCAACCAACCGCTGTGTAAGACATGGCGCGCAATGCTTGATGTATCAGGTTGCTATGGCAACTAACCGTGAATGTGGCATGGAGCTCGGAACCAACGTCAGAGCATGGCCGTGAGGAGTGTGTGTTTCTCACCTTACTCCAAGTAACCGCATACATCAAACAGGTAGCGTAACACTGAATAAATGGATAGAGTTGTAATCTCCTATTTTAGTAATATAGTTTAATAGTAAGCAAAGGGATGTCTTTGAAAAACTTGGTTACTGGGGTTGAACCCTAATACGATTTTTGCTGTGTAAAAGGTATCTATGCCATCCAGGTTGTCTTTATCACAAGTAAAATAGTTGATACTACACGTATCACAGTTTTGTTTACAGTTCACTTTAACCAGGGTGTTAAATATATAACAGATATATAATAGATTTACACTTAATTTTGTTGTGTGGTATATTTTCACTTATGTATGATGACAATAGTTTGACGCCATTATAATGAGCACACTATTAGAATTAATGCATTTATATTTTATTGCTCACATCTATTTGCTCTATATAATGATGTACTTGATTTATTTTATGCATACAGAGCTCCTTTGTTGTGTATTTTACACCAGGCTTTGGATAGCCAGTACTTGTTTATTGAGGATCACCATGACAACTGTTTTTTGAATTTTGGCGCAATTTTCTCACTGGGGGAGGGGCTAGTTGTGTTTAAATTTTCAGTTGAATGCAATTTTTGTTTGTCTGAGGAAGGGGAGTGTGTCCCCGTAACGTCACGCTTGATTTATTAAAAATTCTTCATTAAAAGACCAGAGAGTGCTTTCCATTATTCATATATTCATATCTGCTAGCACCCTGGCATCTAATATCCTGGAAGTGAGAGTGCTCTCATTAAAACAATATATATATATATATATATATATATATATATATATATATATATATATATATATAGTGTGTGTGTGTGTGTGTGTATCTGTCTGTGTGTGTGTGTGTGTATATGTGTGTATATATATATATATATATATATATATATATATATAAAGTATGTGTGTGTGTGTGTGTGTGTGTGTGTGTATATATATATATATACAGTGGGGAAAAAAGTATTTAGTCAGCCACCAATTGTGCAAGTTCTCTTACTTAAGAAGATGAGAGAGGCCTGTAATTTTCATCATAGGTATACCTCAACTATGAGAGACAAAATGTGGAAACAAATCCAGACAATCACATTGTCTGATTTGTAAAGAATTTATTTGCAAATTATGGTGGAAAATAAGTATTTGGTCAATATCAAAAGTTCATCTCAATACTTTGTTATATATCCTTTGTTGGCAATGACAAAGGTCAAAGTCTTCACAAGGTTGTCACACACTGTTGCTGGTATGTTGGCCCATTCCTGCATGCAGAGCTCCTCTAGAGCAGTGATGTTTTGGGGCTGTCGCTGGGCAACACGGACTTTCAACTCCCTCCAAAGGTTTTCTATGGGGTTGAGAACTGGAGACTGGCTAGGCCACTCCAGGACTTTGAAATGCTTCTTACGAAGCCACTCCTTCGTTGCCCGGGCGGTGTGTTTGGGATCATTGTCATGCTGAAAGACCCAGCCACGTTTCATCTTCAATGCCCTCGCGGATGGAAGGAGGTTTGCACTCAAAATTTCACGATACATGGCCCCATTAATTCTTTCATGTACACGGATCAGTCGTTCTGTTCCCTTTGCAGAGAAACAGCCCCAAAGCATGATGTTGCCACCCCCATGCTTCACAGTAGGTATGATGTTCTCTCTCCTCCAAACACAACAAGTTGTGTTTCTACCAAACAGTTCTACTTTGGTTTCATCTGACCATATGACATTATCCCAATCTGCTTCTGGATCATCCAAATGCTCTCTAGCATACTTCAGATGGGCCCGGACAAGTACTGGCTTAAGCAGGGGGACACGTCTGGCACTGCAGGATCTGAGTCCCTGGCGGCATAGTGTGTTACTGACGGTAGCCTTTGTTACGTTGGTCCAGCTCTCTATATGCATATATACACACATACACAAATACACCTGTTCAATTACTTGGTAACGCAAACTGCAAACCAGCCAATCACATGGCAGCTACTCAATGCATTTATGCATCTAGACGTGGTGAAGACGACTTGCTGAAGTTCAAACCGAGAATCAGAATTGGGAAGAAAGGGGATTTAAGTGACATTAAACGTGGCATGGTTGTTGGTGCCAGGCGGGCTGGTCTGAGTATTTAAAAAACTGCTGATCTACTGGGATTTTCCTGCACAACAATCTATAGGGTTTAAGAGAATGGTCTGAAAAAGAGAAAATATTGAGTAAGCGCAGTTGTGTGGATGACAATGCCTTGTTGATGTCAGAGGAGAATGGTTTGAGATGATAGAAAGGCAACAGCAACTCAAATAACCACTTGTTACAACTAAGGTATGCAGAATACCATCTCTGAAAGCACAACACGTCGAACCTTGAAGCAGATGGGCTACAACAGCAGAAGACCACACCGGGTGCCACTCTTGTCAGCTAAGTATGGGAAACTGAGGCTACAATTAGCACAGGTTCACCAAAATTGTATAATAGAAGAAGATCGGAGAAACATTACCTGGTCTGATGAGTCTCGATTTCAGCTGAGATATTCAGATGATAGGGTCAGAATTAGGGATGGGCGAATGTGCAAATTTTCGAATTTCGAATCTAGAACGAATGTTATTACCGAAATTCGAATTCTAAATTCGAATGTCGATAAGAACGAATATTCTTAAAAATTCGAAAATTGAATGTTATTTACAGTTTTCGAATGTCACTTTCGAATTTGAATGTTTATAATTATATCGAATGTCTACATTCGAAATTCGAATTTTTCGAATTCGAATATAAATTCAAATTTTTCGAATATAAATTCGAATTTTTCGAATTTGAATATTGCATAATTCGAATATTACATTTAAAAGCATTAGATATACTATTACAATCTAAATTCGAATTTTTCGAATTCGAATACACGTATTGCATAATTCGAATATTACATTTAAAGAAAAAGCATTAGAAATATTATTACAAGCTAAATTCGAATTTTTCGAATTCGAATATTGCATAATTCGAATATTACATTTAAAGAAAAAGCATTAGAAATACTATTACAATCTAAATTCGAATTTTTCGAATTCTAATACACATATTGCATAATTCGAATATTACATTTAAAGAAAAAGCATTAGAAATACTATTACAATCTAAATTCGAATTTTTCGAATTCGAATATTGCATAATTCGAATATTACATTTAAAGAAAAAGCATTAGAAATACTATTACAATCTAAATTCAAATTTTTCGAATTCGAATACACGTATTACATAATTCGAATATTACATTTAAAGAAAAAGCATTAGAAATACTATTACAATCTAAATTCGAATTTTTCGAATTCGAATATTTTCGAATGTAATCATAAAATTCGAAACTGAACATTCGAAAATCGAATGTTAGAATGTTATGTAAACATTCGAAATTCGATTCGAACGAACGAATGTGTTAAAATTCGTGCCGTTTTTCGAATGTTGCGAAACATTCGCCCATCCCTAGTCAGAATTTGGCGTAAACAAGATGAAAGCATGGATCCATCTTGCCTTGTATCAACGGTTCAGGCTGGTGGTAGCGGTGTAATGGTGTGGGGGATATTTTCTTGGCACACTTTGGGCCCCTTAGTACCAATTGAGCATTGTTTAAATGCCACGGCCTACCTTAGTATTGTTGCTGACCATGTCCATCCCTTTATGACTACAGTGTACCCATCTTCTGATGGCTACTTCCAGCAGGATAATGCACCATGTCACAAAGCTCAAATAATTTCAAACTGGTTTCTTGAACATGACAATGATTTTACTGTACTCCAATGGCCTCCACAGTCACCAGATCTCAATCCAATAGAGCACCTTTGGGTTGTGGTGGAATGGGAGATTCGTATCATGGATGTGCAGCCGACAAATCTGCAGCAACTGCGTGATACTATCATGTCAATATGACCAAGATCTCTGAGGAATGTTTCCAACATCTTGTTGAATCTACGCCACAAAGAATTTAGGCAGTTCTGAAGGCAAAATGGAGTCCAACCCGGTACTAGCAAGGTGTACCTAATAAAGTGGCCGGTGAGTGTGTGTATATAAAACTCTCTTACATGCTGCTGGTGAATATATATATATATTCACCAGCAGCATGTAAAAGAGTAATTACAATCTTTATAACTCTTTATTTTAACTACACAAAACAGTTAAACACAGAGATTTCTGCTCAGGAGTTTCAGTGCATTGCACTTTTCCACTACTGAGCAGGACATTATCAGTGAGCCAATCAGGAGTAACTTATGGATGCAGCCACCAATCACTGATTATTTCCTGCACAGGATCTGCTGAGTAGTGCTCTGGCTGTAGGAGATTCTGACACACAGTTAATTAAGGAAGTTGAGTGTAGTAATGAGCGAACATTTAAATAAAGCATTTATTTGAAAACAAATCCTTCTTTCTGAAATACTTGCACACTAGGAGCACTCCTATGCTACTCTCAGGTAGGACCTGGCAGGTGACTGGAGGATACCTCGGCTTGGCACATCATTTGTACCCTTCTCAGAAGTGACAATGGTTAACCCCATGCAGGGCCGCAACTAGAAATTTTGTGGCTTCTTACTTAACCATTAATCAGCCCCCCCCCTTGACGTGCAATTTTCGACCAAGTGACTAAAACATATATGCACTTTATTCTTAAGTGTAGTCAAACTTGGAAATGTTGTAAAGATAGTAACACACACAGAAACACACAAACACACGTATACACTGAAACACACACTCACACATAAGGATTCACATATAGACACTCTAGCAGACACGCAAATAAACACACAAACACATTCATACACGGACACCCACACAGACACTCAGCAATTGTTTACATTGACCTGACCTGACAAGTAATGAGGTAGACTACAGTTTTGTCAAAAAAAGGAGATTTACAATATGGAGTTCTGATTATCTTTTCGTCAAGGAAGAGGCAAACTATATGATGACTGCCTAAACAATAATGTAAAGGTTAAGTGGTGGATTGGTGACTTCCGGAAAGGTCTCAGTTCTCAAAGTCTGTAGCAAGATGTGAATAATCAGTAGTAAGGTCAAAATGTCCTAAAAACAAACAGATTCAAACTTGCACATACACCCAAGGAAACACCCACAGAGACAGCCTCTGAAAACACAAAGACATACACACTCACAGACACCCAAAGAAAACACACAAAGACATACACACACACACAAAAAGAGACACCCACAGAAAACACACACAGACATACACACAGAGAGACACCCACAGAAAACACTCAAAAACATACATACACACACACCCTCACAGAGACATCCACAGAAAATGCACAAAGACAGACACAGAAACCCTCACAGAGAGATCCACGGGGAAAAAAAATACATACACACTCATAGAGACACCAACAAAAGCACAAAGACATAAACACAGACACCTACAGAAACACTCACAGGAGGAAAAATTTCTGCACATTACCATCCCCTAAATCAACAGTGTGTGACATGCAATATAAAAAAATAGTAGAAATAAATAGATCACTTTTTGAAGAATCATATTGTAAAAGTGCAAAGAAAAATACTTCTGTGAATTCAAAATTGTACATTATTGATCTGTCAGAATGGGAAGATGAAGAAAAGTACCATAGAAAGGTTGACATATGTTTGGGCTACCCCCCCCCCCCATTTTCCCCAACCAAGAGCACCACTTCAAATCTGGTGTACTAATGTTCCCATCTGTCAGCTGTACTTATGGATTTTGAAAACGCTGTGCTCTATATGTTGGTGGAACCATACGCTTTGGCACTAGGTTGCATACCATTAAATCTGGTTAAATGCAGGATTTAGGAATCTTTGTAGGTATTTCAAAATTAAGTTAGCTTTAGTATAAACTGAACAGTGTTAAGTTAACCTGTCTCATTTCAAAAACTGAGCAATCTTAGCCTGAGAGTATAACATTTTATGCAGATGTAAAAAAATCTTAGACAAAATGCCACCTGCAATCTGGAAAGTCCTTGCATAAAGGGGCAGTAAACTGGAATGTAATTAAAATATAAATACAAAAAATCATGTCTGCCAAAAGGGCATCTACCATTTGTGTATTGAGGAGGAAACATTTCTGCATGGTTTTAAATATAGAGTTTATACAGCATTGTCAAATAATCATAAATAGGCTGCTGCATATTGCTAAAAAAAAAATGTTTTATGGACTCCAGGCTCCACCACACAACTACCACACTGAAGTTACAATCTTAAATTGCACAAATAAATAAAAAACATTACCTACCTACTCTGCAAATGAAAGTGATCTGCTCCCTGACTCTGGCACAAACTGAAGTGCCAAGTCTGTCTCAAACTGTGCATAGGGGTTTAGTGCAC
>NC_069506.1:319334720-319392220 GCF_027579735.1 Bombina bombina
ACAGCCTGCCTGACACAGGGAAACCCTGCGAGTGGAATGAATGAAATGCTGATAAACTGCCACAGTGCCCCTGCCAGCTTGTGTGTTTGTGTGACTACTGTGTGTGTATGTGTGTCTACTCTGTGTGTGTTTGTGTGCCTACTGTTTGTTTTTATGTTTGTGTGACTACTGTGTGTGTATGTGTGTCTACTGTTTGTTTTTATGTCTGTGTGACTACTGTGTGTGTATGTGTGTCTACTCTGTGTGTGTTTGTGTGCCTACTGTTTGTTTTTATGTTTGTGTGACTACTGTGTGTGTATGTGTGTCTACTGTTTGTTTTTATGTCTGTGTGACTACTGTGTGTGTATGTGTGTCTGCTCTGTGTGTGTTTGTGTGCCTACTGTTTGTTTTTATGTTTGTGTGTCTACTGTGTGTGTATGTGTGTCTACTGTTTGTTTTTATGTTTGTGTGACTACTGTGTGTGTATGTGTGTCTACTCTGTGTGTGTTTGTGTGCCTACTGTTTGTTTTTATGTTTGTGTGACTACTGTGTGTGTATGTGTGTCTACTGTTTGTTTTTATGTTTGTGTGACTACTGTGTGTGTATGTGTGTCTGCTCTGTGTGTGTTTGTGTGCCTACTGTTTGTTTTTATGTTTGTGTGTCTACTGTGTGTGTATGTGTGTCTACTGTTTGTTTTTATGTTTGTGTGACTACTGTGTGTGTATGTGTGTCTGTGTGCCTACTGTTTGTTTTTATGTTTGTGTGACTACTGTGTGTGTATGTGTGTCTACTCTGTGTGTGTTTGTGTGCCTACTGTTTGTTTTTATGTTTGTGTGCCTACTCTGTGTGTGTCTACTCTGTGTGTTTGTGTGCCTACTGTGTGTGTGGGGTATATGTGTCTGTGTGCCTACTGTGAGTGTGTGTGTGTGTATATCTGCTGTGTGTGTGTTTGCTGCGTGTGTGTTTGCATGTCTGTTGTGTGTGTTTGTGTCTGGTGTGTTTGCGTTTGCATATATGCTGTGTGTGTGTGTGTGTTTGTGTATCTTCTGTGTGTGTTTGCATGTCTGCTGTGTGTGTGTGTGTTTGTGTATCTTCTGTGTGTGTTTGCATGTCTGCTGTGTGTGTGTGTGTTTGTGTGCCTACTGTGTGTGTGTTTGTGTGCCTACTGTGTGTTTGCATGTCTATCTGCTGTGTGTGTTTATGTGTCTGCTGTGTGTGTGCCTAGTGTGTGAGTGTGTATTTTTTGAAGTGCAGTTTTTACAGTGTTAATGATAGAGTTCATGAAAAAGGATTTTGTTGCATGACATATTTGGGACAGATGTAGCACAATAACTGAAAAAAGACCAGAAGAAAAAACAACAATGTGATGCTGAAATAATGAGAAGAGAAATTCCTTCATTTCCTCCTTGGCCCCTACCTGACTCGAAGTACAATCCCAGTGTCAAATGGCATTATTTCTCAAGTCAAACTATACTGTACTGAATGAAGGGTGATCCTGCAACTCTGTCTCCCCCTAGTGAATATCTGTATTACTAAAATGCAAATTAACAAAATGATGTTATCAATATTTAATAAGAATTCAAACCCAAAAATCTGAGAAAGTAATTAAAAGTAATTTAACCCACTGGCTACCACAGAGTAGCAATGCTTTCTATAATAATAAGTTGCAGCCTTATTTGGCAACCTATGGGGTTAACACTCAGTTTCTTCACCTCTATAAAAAGTGCTACATTGCTCTCTGGTGTTATTTTATGTATTTACATTTTTATATGGTTTTGGCAAACTGGAGTCATTACACCATATAAACAAAATTATCTTCATACTATCTATTCATCAGCTACAGTGCAGCTTGTTTTTGCACTGTGACCAAAATATTTTTTTACTTAAAGGGACATTATACACTCATTTTTTCTTTGCATAAATGTTTTGTAGATGATCTATTTATATAGCCCATAAAGTTTTTTGTTTTTCTTTAAATGTATAGTTTTGCTTATTTTTAAATAACATTGCTCTGATTTTCAGACTCCTAACCAAGCCCCAAAGTTTTATAAAAATACCGTCAGCTACCTTCTCCAGCTTGCTCCAGTTTATGTAAAAGGTCTTTTCATATGCAAAAGCAGAGAGAGGGGGGGAGTGTCTTATTTCCCACTTGCAGTGGGCTTTCCAACTACCGTTTCAACAGAGCTAAACTGAGAGCTTCTAAGTAAGTTTTTAAACAGTTTTATACTGGATTTTTATATCAGTATCTGTGCATCTTATTCTTTATAGTAGTGTCTATTACATGCAGTTATATGAATATGAGTGTATACTGTCCCTTTAAATGGGGTAAGTTAAAGCTCTCAGGATATTTGACAGTGAATTGTAGCAAAGGAAAATATTCTGATAGTCTGACATACCCCCCAACTGTCCCGATTTTCGCGGGACAGTCCCGATTTTAGGGGTCTGTCCCGGGTTGCTAGCCATCTGTCCTGATATGCCCCGGGCATTAAAAAAAAATAATTAAATTCTATTGGGCCCATACTCAGAAGCAGCTGGCTTTGCTCTCACAGGGTTAGATGCCTGTTAGATTCCCTGTGGAAAAGGAATGGTGTGTGGGTTAAGCAGGAGTAAGAAGGCTGTGACTCTGACCACGAGTAATGGTGACCTCTAACCTACCTCTGGTAGTGATGATGTCTAACTCCTGATGATAATAGTAGCATGCCTTCAGTTTTATAGAATGAGCAGTGCTAATACCAGGGTAACGAACAGTGGCAGCCGCTGACTGCCAGCTAATGTGCTTGCCAACCCCAGGACCCCATACAATGAATTACAGATACCCATATGTGATGTAGTGTGTGTGTCTATCTGTATCCATAACTGTGTGTGTGTATCTGTATGTATAAGTTTATGCTATGTAGTGTGTGTGTGTCTGCATGTATACATGTAAGCTAAGTAGTGTGTGTATGTGTATCTGCATGTATAAGTGTGTATCTGCATGTATAAGTGTATGCTATGTAATGTGTGTGTGTGTGTGTATCTGCATGTATAAGTGTATACTATGTAGTGTGTGTGTATCTGCATGTATAAGTGTATGCTATGTAGTGTGTGTGTATCTGCATGTATAAGTGTATGCTATGTAGTGTGTGTGTATCTGCATGTATAAGTGTATGCTATGTAATGTGTGTGTGTATCTGCATGTGTAAGTGTATGCTATGTAGTGTGTGTGTATCTGTATGTATAAGTGTATGCTATGTAGTGTGTGTGTGTATCTGCATGTATAAGTGTATACTATGAAGTGTGTGTATCTGCATGTATAAGAGTATGCTATGTAGTGTGTGTGTGTATCTGCATGTGTAAGTTTATGCTATGTAGTGTGTGTGTGTATCTGCATGTATAAGTGTATGCTATGTAGTGTGTGTGTGTATCTGCATGCATACGTGTGTACTATGTAGTGTTTGTGTATCTGCATGTATAAGTGTATACTATGTAGTGTGTGTGTATCTGCATGTATAAGTGTATGCTATGTAGTGTGTGTGTATCTGCATGTATAAGTGTATGCTATGTAGTGTGTGTGTATCTGCATGTGTAAGTGTATGCTATGTAGTGTGTGTGTATCTGCATGTATAAGTGTATGCTATGTAGTGTGTGTATCTGCATGTATAAATGTAAGCTATGTAGTGTCTGTGTATCTGCATGTATAAGTGTATGCTATGTAATGTGTGTGTGTGTATCTGCATGTATAAGTGTATGCTATGTAATGTGTGTGTGTGTATCTGCATGCATAAGTGTATACTATGTAGTGTTTGTGTATCTGCATGTATAAGTGTATACTATGTAGTGTGTGTGTATCTGCATGTATAAGTGTATGTTATGTAGTGTGTGTGTATCTGCATGTATAAGTGTATGCTATGTAGTGTGTGTGTATCTGCATATGTAAGTGTATGCTATGTAGTGTGTGTATCTGCATGTATAAGTGTATGCTATGTAGTGTGTGTGTGTATCTGCATGTGTAAGTGTATGCTATGTAGTGTGTGTGTCTGCATGTATAAGTGTATGCTATGTAGTGTGTGTGTATCTGCATGTGTAAGTGTATGCTATGTAGTGTGTGTGTCTGCATGTATAAGTGTATGCTATGTAGTGTGTGTGTCTGCATGTATAAGTGTATGCTATGTAGTGTGTGTGTATCTGCATGTATAAGTGTATGCTATGTAGTGTGTGTGTGTATCTGCATGTGTAAGTGTATGCTATGTAGTGTGTGTGTGTGTGTGTGTGTGTGTGTATCTGCATGTATAAGTGTATACTATGTAGTGTGTGTGTATCTGTATGTATAAGTGTATGCTATGTAGTGAGTGTGTATCTGCATGTATAAGTGTATGCTATGTAATGTGTGTGTGTGTATCTGCATGTATAAGTGTATACTATGTAGTGTGTGTGTATCTGCATGTATAAGTGTATACTATGTAGTGTGTGTGTATCTGCATGTATAAGTGTATGCTATGTAGTGTGTGTGTATCTGCATGTGTAAGTGTATACTATGTAGCGTGCTACTGTGCATTTTTGCTGACTTTAAAGGCCAGAATCTAGAATATTAATGGGGAATGCAGTGAGCAGTTTTAAAGAATTTATTATTAAATGTCCAATTAAGATAAAAATATTTAGCAATGTCTTTGCAAAGGCTAATTAAATACATAGCTCACATAGCCATACCAGTGGTTTGAGCTTGTGTTTGATTTGCTGCCTAAGTATATTAAAATATATGACTTTATTTAGAATTTTATTTATATTACTTTGGTCTTATGATTTTTTAAGCTCCGCCCACCATATTTAAAAAAATATTGCCGGGGGGGGTCCCTCTTTTGAATTTTTAAATGTTGGGAGGTATGGTCTGATTGTATTGAGCTATTAATGAGCAAGTGCATGTGGTCCAAACTGACGCTAAAGGTAAAATGATAGTCACTTCAATAATACACAGCTTGATCCATATAAGCTCTCAGCACTCCTATAGCGAGGTGTTTATCTAGTAACCTTTCCACTGAATCCTTAAAAAAAAAAAAATCTTCATCTACAATACTTCTCATCTAATGACCCAAAAATCCTCTTAAAAAAATTGCTAGTTACTGTAAGGATAAAAATTCCAGTACTGAATTATTGGTGATTGGGGGTAATATTCATTAGGGTTGGGATTTAAATATGAAGACCAAACTGATATTATCACCATAGAAACAAATGTGCTTGGAAACAGCTTAGTGACCAAGACATACAGCTTTGTTTATGTATTTATATATATTTTATGTCTGCTAATGAAAATCCACAATATGGGGAGCCCCCCGTTTACACCGTCGGTGTAAAATAAACCCAGTTATATAGTCTTCTGAAATTCTGTTGTTTCCAGTTAAGAAGTCTGTGGAATAACTCCTTCAATAGCCGTCAAGTGATAACTTAACAGGCACTATTGTAAAATGGTGCAACAACATAATTTATGTAAGAACTTACCTGATAAATTCATTTCTTTCATATTAGCAAGAGTCCATGAGCTAGTGACGTATGGGATATACATTCCTACCAGGAGGGGCAAAGTTTCCCAAACCTCAAAATGCCTATAAATACACCCCTCACCACACCCACAATTCAGTTTAACGAATAGCCAAGAAGTGGGGTGATAAAAAAGTGCGAAAGCATATAAAATAAGGAATTGGAATAATTGTGCTTTATACAAAATCATAACCACCACAAAAAAAGGGCGGGCCTCATGGACTCTTGCTAATATGAAAGAAATGAATTTATCAGGTAAGTTCTTACATAAATTATGTTTTCTTTCATGTAATTAGCAAGAGTCCATGAGCTAGTGACGTATGGGATAATGATTACCCAAGATGTGGATCTTTCCACACAAGAGTCACTAGAGAGGGAGGGATAAAATAAAGACAGCCAATTCCTGCTGAAAATAATCCACACCCAAAATAAAGTTTAACGAAAAAACATAAGCAGAAGATTTAAACTGAAACCGCTGCCTGAAGTACTTTTCTACCAAAAACTGCTTCAGAAGAAGAAAATACATCAAAATGGTAGAATTTAGTAAAAGTATGCAAAGAGGACCAAGTTGCTGCTTTGCAAATCTGATCAACCGAAGCTTCATTCCTAAATGCCCAGGAAGTAGAAACTGACCTAGTAGAATGAGCTGTAATTCTCTGAGGCGGAGTTTTACCCGACTCAACATAGGCAAGATGAATTAAAGATTTCAACCAAGATGCCAAAGAAATGGCAGAAGCTTTCTGGCCTTTTCTAGAACCGGAAAAGATAACAAATAGACTAGAAGTCTTACGGAAAGATTTAGTAGCTTCAACATAATATTTCAGGGCCGCACCTTCATGTGGACTTAGAAGCAGGCTTTGCCTTTCTGGCTGGCTTGGATTTATTCCAGATTGGAGATGGTTTCCAAACTGAAACTGCTCCTGAGGATGAAGGATCAGGTTTTTGTTCTTTGTTGAAACGAAAGGAACGAAAACGATTATTAGCTCTGTTTTTACCCTTAGATTTTTTATCCTGTGGTAAAAAGGTTCCTTTCCCACCAGTAACAGTTGAAATAATAGAATCCAACTGAGAACCAAATAATTTGTTACCCTGGAAAGAAATGGAAAGTAGAGTTGATTTAGAAGCCATATCAGCATTCCAAGTCTTAAGCCATAAAGCTCTTCTAGCTAAAATAGCTAGAGACATAAACCTGACATCAACTCTGATAATATCAAAGATGGCATCACAGATAAAATTATTAGCATGCTGAAGAAGAATAATAATATCATGAGAATCATGATGTGTTACTTGTTGCGCTAAGGTTTCCAACCAAAAAGTTGAAGCTGCAGCAACATCAGCCAAAGATATAGCAGGTCTAAGAAGATTACCTGAACACAGATAAGCTTTTCTTAGAAAGGATTCAATTTTCCTATCTAAAGGATCCTTAAACGAAGTACCATCTGACGTAGGAATAGTAGTACGTTTAGCAAGGGTAGAAATAGCCCCATCAACTTTAGGGATTTTGTCCCAAAATTCTAATCTGTCAGACGGCACAGGATATAATTGCTTAAAACGTTTAGAAGGAGTAAATGAATTACCCAATTTATCCCATTCTTTGGAAATTACTGCAGAAATAGCATTAGGAACAGGAAAAACTTCTGGAATAACCACAGGAGATTTAAATACCTTATTCAAACGTTTAGAATTAGTATCAAGAGGACCAGAATCCTCTATTTCTAAAGCAATTAGAACTTCTTTAAGTAAAGAATGAATAAATTCCATTTTAAATAAATATGAAGATTTATCAGCATCAACCTCTGAGACAGAATCCTCTGAACCAGAAGAGTCATCAGAATCAGAATGATGATGTTCATTTAAAAATTCATCTGTAGGGAGAGAAGTTTTAAAAGATTTTTTACGTTTACTAGAAGGAGAAATAACAGACATAGCCTTCTTTATGGATTCAGAAACAAAATCTCTTATGTTATCAGGAACATTCTGCACCTTAGATGTTGAAGGAACTGCAACAGGCAATGGTACTTTACTAAAGGAAATATTATCTGCTTTAACAAGTTTGTCATCACAATCAATACAAACAACAGCTGGAGGAATAGCTACCAAAAGTTTACAGCAGATACACTTAGCTTTGGTAGATCCAGCACTAGACAGCGATTTTCCTGTAGTATCTTCTGACTCAGATGCAACGTGAGACATCTTGCAATATGTAAGAGAAAAAAACAACAACATATAAAGCAAAATTGATCAAATTCCTTAAATGACAGTTTCAGGAATGGGAAAAAATGCCAAAGAACAAGCTTCTAGCAACCAGAAGCAATGAAAAATGAGACTTAAATAATGTGGAGACAAAAGCGACGCCCATATTTTTTAGCGCCAAATAAGACGCCCACATTATTTGGCGCCTAAATGCTTTTTGGCGCCAAAAATGACGCCACATCCGGAACGCCGACATTTTTGGCGCAAAATAACGTCAAAAAATGACGCAACTTCCGGCGACACGTATGACGCCGGAAACGGAAAATAATTTTTGCGCCAAAAAAGTCCGCGCCAAGAATGACGCAATAAAATGAAGCATTTTCAGCCCCCGCGAGCCTAACAGCCCACAGGGAAAAAAGTCAAATTTTTGAAGGTAGGTAAGAAAAAATGAATAAATCAAATGCATTATCCCAAATATGAAACTGACTGTCTGAAAAATAAGGAAAGTTGAACATTCTGAGTCAAGGCAAATAAATGTTTGAATACATATATTTAGAACTTTATAAACAAAGTGCCCAACCATAGCTTAGAGTGTCACAGAAAATAAGATTTACTTACCCCAGGACACTCATCTACATGTTTGTAGAAAGCCAAACCAGTACTGAAACGAGAATCAGCAGAGGTAATGGTATATATAAGAGTATATCGTCGATCTGAAAAGGGAGGTAAGAGATGAATCTCTACGACCGATAACAGAGAACCTATGAAATAGACCCTGTAGAAGGAGATCACTGCATTCAAATAGGCAATACTCTCCTCACATCCCTCTGACATTCACTGCACGCTGAGAGGAAAACTGGGCTCCAACTTGCTGCGGAGCGCATATCAACGTAGAATCTAGCACAAACTTACTTCACCACCTCCATCGGAGGCAAAGTTTGTAAAACTGAATTGTGGGTGTGGTGAGGGGTGTATTTATAGGCATTTTGAGGTTTGGGAAACTTTGCCCCTCCTGGTAGGAATGTATATCCCATACGTCACTAGCTCATGGACTCTTGCTAATTACATGAAAGAAAAGGGCTACCTGTATATAGAGATGTAAGTGACTACAGCATCCAAACTACCATTATATCAGTATGCAACAATGTATTTCTTATGTATAACACAGAATCGTATGTCGTATGGTGCGCTTTTGTTAGATATACATTACTGTGCAACAATGTATTTCTTATGTATAACAACACAGAATCGTATGTCGTATAGTGCGCTTTTGTTAGATATACATTACTGTGCAACAATGTATTTCTAATGTATAACACCACAGAATCGTATGTCGTATGGTGCGCTTCTGTCCGATATACATTACTGTGCAACAATGTATTTCTTATGTATAACAAAACAGAATCGTATGTCGTATGGTGCGCTTCTGTCCGATATACATTACTGTGCAACAATGTATTTCTTATGTATAACAACACAGAATCGTATGTCGTATGGTGCGCTTCTGTCCGATATACATTACTGTGCAACAATGTATTTCTTATGTATAACAACACAGAATCGTATGTCGTATGGTGCGCTTCTGTCAGATATACATTACTGTGCAACAATGTATTTCTTATGTATAACAACACAGAATCGTATCTCGTATGGTGCGCTTCTGTCAGATATACATTACTGTGCAACAATGTATTTCTATGTATAACACAGAATTGTATGTCGTATGGTGCGCTTCTGTCAGATATACATTACTGTGCAACAATGTATTTCTATGTATAACACAGAATTGTATGTCGTATGGTGCGCTTCTGTCAGATATACATTACTGTGCAACAATGTATTTCTTATGTATAACACAGAATCGTATGTCGTATGGTGCGCTTCTGTCAGATATACATTACTGTGCAACAATGTATTTCTTATGTATAACACCGAATCATATGTCGTATGGTGCGCTTCTGTCAGATATACATAACTGTGCAACAATGTATTTCTTATGTATAACACAGAATAGTATGTTGTATGGTGCGCTTCTGTCAGATATACATTACTGTGCAACAATGTATTTCTTATGTATAACAACACAGAATCGTATGTCGTATGGTGCGCTTCTGTTAGATATACATTACTGTGCAACAATGTATTTCTTATGTATAACACAGAATCGTATGTCGTATGGTGCGCTTCTGTCAGATATACATTACTGTGCAACAATGTATTTCTTATGTATAACAACACAGAATCGTATGTCGTATGGGGCGCTTCTGTCAGATATACATTACTGTGCAACAATGTATTTCTTATGTATAACACAGAATCGTATGTCGTATGGTGCGCTTCTGTCAGATATACATTACTGTGCAACAATGTATTTCTTATGTATAACACAGAATCGTATGTCGTATGGTGCGCTTCTGTCAGATATACATTACTGTGCAACAATGTATTTCTTATGTATAACACAGAATTGTATGTCGTATGGTGCGCTTCTGTCAGATATACATTACTGTGCAACAATGTATTTCTTATGTATAACACAGAATCGTATGTCGTATGGTGCGCTTCTGTCAGATATACATTACTGTGCAACAATGTATTTCTTATGTATAACAACACAGAATCGTATGTCGTATGGTGCGCTTCTGTCAGAAATACATTACTGTGCAACAATGTATTTCTTATGTATAACACAGAATCGTATCTCGTATGGTGCGCTTCTGTCAGATATACATTACTGTGCAACAATGTATTTCTTATGTATAACAACACAGAATCGTATGTCGTATGGTGCGCTTCTGTCAGATATACATTACTGTGCAACAATGTATTTCTTATGTATAACACAGAATCGTATGTCGTATGGCGCGCTTCTGTCAGATATACATTACTGTGCAACAATGTATTTCTTATGTATAACACAGAATCGTATGTCATATGGTGCGCTTCTGTCAGATAAACATTACTGTGCAACAATGTATTTCTTATGTAAAAAACACAATTCTATGTCGTATGGTGCGCTTCTGTCAGATATACATTACTGTGCAACAATGTATTTCTTATGTAAAAAACACAGAATTCTATGTCGTATGGTCTGCTTCTGTCAGATAGAATTCTGTGTTTTTTACATAAGAAATACATTGTTGCACAGTAATGTATATCTGACAGAAGCGCTCCATACGAGATACGATTCTGTGTTATACATAAGAAATACATTGTTGCACAGTAATGTATATCTAACAGAAGCGCACCATACGACATACGATTCTGTGTTATACATAAGAAATACATTGTTGCACAGTAATGTATATCTGACAGAAGCGCACCATACGACATACGATTCTGTGTTGTTATACATAAGATATACATTACTGTGCAACAATGTATTTCTTATGTATAACAACACAGAATCGTATGTCGTATGGTGCGCTTCTGTTAGATATACATTACTGTGCAACAATGTATTTCTTATGTATAACACAGAATCGTATGTCGTATGGTGCGCTTCTGTTAGATATACATTACTGTGCAACAATGTATTTCTTATGTATAACACAGAATCGTATCTCGTATGGAGCGCTTCTGTCAGATATACATTACTGTGCAACAATGTATTTCTTATGTAAAAAACACAGAATTCTATCTGACAGAAGCAGACCATACGACATAGAATTCTGTGTTTTTTACATAAGAAATACATTGTTGCACAGTAATGTATATCTGACAGAAGCGCACCATACGACATAGAATTGTGTTTTTTACATAAGAAATACATTGTTGCACAGTAATGTTTATCTGACAGAAGCGCACCATATGACATACGATTCTGTGTTATACATAAGAAATACATTGTTGCACAGTAATGTATATCTGACAGAAGCGCGCCATACGACATACGATTCTGTGTTATACATAAGAAATACATTGTTGCACAGTAATGTATATCTGACAGAAGCGCACCATACGACATACGATTCTGTGTTGTTATACATAAGAAATACATTGTTGCACAGTAATGTATATCTGACAGAAGCGCACCATACGAGATACGATTCTGTGTTATACATAAGAAATACATTGTTGCACAGTAATGTATTTCTGACAGAAGCGCACCATACGACATACTATTATGTGTTGTTATACATAAGAAATACATTGTTGCACAGTAATGTATATCTGACAGAAGCGCACCATACGACATACGATTCTGTGTTATACATAAGAAATACATTGTTGCACAGTAATGTATATCTGACAGAAGCGCACCATACGACATACAATTCTGTGTTATACATAAGAAATACATTGTTGCACAGTAATGTATATCTGACAGAAGCGCACCATACGACATACGATTCTGTGTTATACATAAGAAATACATTGTTGCACAGTAATGTATATCTGACAGAAGCGCACCATACGACATACGATTCTGTGTTATACATAAGAAATACATTGTTGCACAGTAATGTATATCTAACAGAAGCGCACCATACGACATATGATTCTGTGTTGTTATACATAAGAAATACATTGTTGCACAGTAATGTATATCTGAGAGAAGCGCACCATACAACATACGATTCTATGTTGTTATACATAAGAAATACATTGTTGCACAGTAATGTATATCTGACAGAAGCGCACCATACGACATACGATTCTGTGTTATACATAAGAAATACATTGTTGCACAGTAATGTATATCTGACAGAAGCGCACCATACGACATACGATTCTGTGTTATACATAAGAAATACATTGTTGCACGGTAATGTATATCTAACAGAAGCGCACCATACGACATACGATTCTGTGTTGTTATACATAAGAAACATATTGTTGCACAGTAATGTATATCTGACAGAAGCGCACCATACGACATACGATTCTGTGTTGTTATACATAAGAAATACATTGTTGCACAGTAATGTATATCTGACAGAAGCGCACCATACGACATACGATTCTGTGTTGTTATACATAAGAAATACATTGTTGCACAGTAATGTATATCTGACAGAAGCGCACCATACGACATACGATTCTGTGTTGTTATTCATAAGAAATACATTGTTGCACAGTAATGTATATCTGACAGAAGCGCACCATACGACATACGATTCTGTGTTGTTATACATAAGAAATACATTGTTGCATAGTAATGTATATCTGACAGAAGCGCACCATACGACATAGAATTCTGTGTTTTTTTTAAATAAGAAATACATTGTTGCACAGTAATGTATATCTAACAGAAGCGCGCCATACGACATACGATTCTGTGTTTTTTTTACATAAGAAATACATTGTTGCACAGTAATGTATATCTGACAGAAGCGCACCATACGACATACGATTCTGTGTTTTTTTACATAAGAAATACATTGTTGCACAGTAATGTATATCTGACAGAAGCAGACCATGCGACATAGAATTCTGTGTTTTGTACATAAGAAATACATTGTTGCACAGTAATGTATATGTCGTATGGTCTGCTTCTGTCAGATATACATTACTGTGCAACAATGTATTTCTTATGTAAAAAAACTGAATCGTATGTCGTATGGTGCACTTCTGTCAGATATACATTACTGTGCAACAATGTATTTCTTATGTAAAAAAAACACAGAATCGTATGTCGTATGGTGCGCTTCTGTTAGATATACATTACTGTGCAACAATGTATTTCTTATGTAAAAAAAACACAGAATCGTATGTCGTATGGTGCGCTTCTGTCAGATATACATTACTGTGCAACAATGTATTTCTTATGCATAACAACACAGAATCGTATGTCGTATGGTGCGCTTCTGTCAGATATACATTACTATGCAACAATGTATTTCTTATGTATAACAACACAGAATCGTATGTCGTATGGTGCGCTTCTGTCAGATATACATTACAGTGCAACAATGTATTTCTTATGTATAACAACACAGAATCGTATGTCGTATGGTGCGCTTCTGTCAGATATACATTACTGTGCAACAATGTATTTCTTATGTATAACAACACAGAATCGTATGTCGTATGGTGCGCTTCTGTCAGATATACATTACTGTGCAACAATGTATATCTTATGTATAACAGAATCGTATGTCGTATGGTGCGCTTCTGTCAGACATACATTACTGTGCAACAATGTATTTCTTATGTATAACAACACAGCATTCTATGTTGTATGGTGCGCTTCTGTCAGATATACATTACTGTGCAACAAAGTATTTCTTATGTATAACTACACAGAATCGTATGTCGTATGGTGCGCTTCTGTCAGATATACATTACTGTACAACAATGTATTTCTTATGCATAACAACACAGAATCGTATGTCGTATGGTGCGCTTCTGTCAGATATACATTACTGTGCAACAATGTATTTCTTATGTATAACAACACAGAATTGTATGTCGTATGGTGCGCTTCTGTCAGCTATACATTACTGTGCAACAATGTATTTCTTATGTATAACACAGAATCGTATGTCGTATGGTGCGCTTCTGTCAGATATACATTACTGTGCAACAATGTATTTCTTATGTATAACACAGAATCGTATGTCGTATGGTGCGCTTCTGTCAGATATACATTACTGTGCAACAATGTATTTCTTATGTATAACAACACAGAATCGTATCTCGTATGGTGCGCTTCTGTCAGATATACATTACTGTGCAACAATGTATTTCTTATGTATAACACAGAATCGTATGTCGTATGGTGCGCTTCTGTCAGATATACATTACTGTGCAACAATGTATTTCTTATGTATAACACAGAATCGTATGTCGTATGGTGCGCTTCTGTCAGATATACATTACTGTGCAACAATGTATTTCTTATGTATAACAACACAGAATCGTATGTCGTATGGTGCGCTTCTGTCAGATATACATTACTGTGCAACAATGTATTTCTTATGTATAACAACACAGTATGTATGTCGTATGGTGCGCTTCTGTCAGATATACATTACTGTGCAACAATGTATTTCTTATGTATAACAACACAGAATCGTATGTCGTATGGTGCGCTTCTGTCAGATATACATTACTGTGCAACAATGTATTTCTTATGTATAACACAGAATCGTATGTCGTATGGTGCGCTTCTGTCAGATATACATTACTGTGCAACAATGTATTTCTTATGTATAACAACACAGAATCGTATGTCGTATGGTGCGCTTCTGTCAGATATACATTACTGTGCAACAATGTATTTCTTATGTATAACAACACAGTATGTATGTCGTATGGTGCGCTTCTGTCAGATATACATTACTGTGCAACAATGTATTTCTTATGTATAACAACACAGAATCGTATGTCGTATGGTGCGCTTCTGTCAGATATACATTACTGTGCAACAATGTATTTCTTATGTAAAAAAACACAGAATCGTATGTCGTATGGTGCGCTTCTGTCAGATATACATTACTGTGCAACAATGTATTTCTTATGTATAACAACACAGAATCGTATATCGTATGGTGCGCTTCTGTCAGATATACATTACTGTGCAACAATGTATTTCTTATGTATAACAACACAGTATGTATGTCGTATGGTGCGCTTCTGTCAGATATACATTACTGTGCAACAATGTATTTCTTATGTATAACAACACAGAATCGTATGTCGTATGGTGCGCTTCTGTCAGATATACATTACTGTGCAACAATGTATTTCTTATGTATAACAACACAGAATCGTATGTCGTATGGTGCGCTTCTGTCAGATATACATTACTGTGCAACAATGTATTTCTTATGTATAAAAACACAGAATCGTATGTCGTATGGTGCGCTTCTGTCAGATATACATTACTGTGCAACAATGTATTTCTTATGTATAACACAGAATCGTATCTCGTATGGTGCGCTTCTGTCAGATATACATTACTGTGCAACAATGTATTTCTTATGTAAAAAAACACAGAATCGTATGTCGTATGGTGCGCTTCTGTCAGATATACATTACAGTGCAACAATGTATTTCTTATGTATAACACAGAATCGTATGTCGTATAGTGCGCTTTTGTTAGATATACATTACTGTGCAACAATGTATTTCTTATGTATAACACAGAATCGTATGTCGTATGGTGCGCTTCTGTCAGATATACATTACTGTGCAACAATGTATTTATTATGTATAACAACACAGAATCGTATGTCGTATGGTGCGCTTCTGTCAGATATACATTACTGTGCAACAATGTATTTCTTATGTATAACAACACAGAATCGTATGTCGTATGGTGCGCTTCTGTCAGATATACATTACTGTGCAACAATGTATTTCTTATGTATAACAACACAGAATCGCATGTCGTATGGTGCGCTTCTGTCAGATATACATTACTGTGCAACAATGTATT
The DNA here is from genome assembly GCF_027579735.1 of Bombina bombina. Classification (NCBI taxonomy): domain Eukaryota; kingdom Metazoa; phylum Chordata; class Amphibia; order Anura; family Bombinatoridae; genus Bombina; species Bombina bombina. The sequence goes on from NC_069506.1 coordinate 319,350,790, forward strand.
TCTTATGTATAACAACACAGAATCGTATGTCGTATGGTGCGCTTCTGTCAGATATACATTACTGTGCAACAATGTATTTCTTATGTATAACAACACAGAATCGTATCTCGTATGGTGCGCTTCTGTCAGATATACATTACTGTGCAACAATGTATTTCTTATGTATAACAACACAGAATTGTATGTCGTATGGTGCGCTTCTGTCAGCTATACATTACTGTGCAACAATGTATTTCTTATGTATAACAACACAGAATCGTATGTCGTATGGTGCGCTTCTGTCAGATATACATTACTGTGCAACAATGTATTTCTTATGTATAACACAGAATCGTATGTCGTATGGTGCGCTTCTGTCAGATATACATTACTGTGCAACAATATATTTCTTATGTATAACACAGAATCGTATGTCGTATGGTGCGCTTCTGTCAGATATACATTACTGTGCAACAATGTATTTCTTATGTATAACACAGAATCGTATGTCGTATGGTGCACTTCTGTCAGATATACATTACTGTGCAACAATGTATTTCTTATGTATAACAACACAGAATCGTATGTCGTATGGTGCGCTTCTGTCAGATATACATTACTGTGCAACAATGTATTTCTTATGTATAACAACACAGAATCGTATGTCGTATGGTGCGCTTCTGTCAGATATACATTACTGTGCAACAATGTATTTCTTATGTATAACACAGAATCGTATGTCGTATGGTGCGCTTCTGTCAGATATACATTACTGTGCAACAATGTATTTCTTATGTATAACAACACAGAATCGTATGTCGTATGGTGCGCTTCTGTCAGATATACATTACTGTGCAACAATGTATTTCTTATGTATAACACAGAATCGTATCTCGTATGGTGCGCTTCTGTCAGATATACATTACTGTGCAACAATGTATTTCTTATGTATAACAAAGAATTGTATGTCATATGGTGCGCTTCTGTCAGATAAACATTACTGTGCAACAATGTATTTCTTATGTAAAAAACACAGAATTCTATGTCGTATGGTCTGCTTCTGTCAGATAGAATTCTGTGTTTTTTACATAAGAAATACATTGTTGCACAGTAATGTATATCTAACAGAAGCGCACCATATGACATACGATTCTGTGTTATACATAAGAAATACATTGTTGCACAGTAATGTATATCTAACAGAAGCACACCATACGACATACGATTCTGTGTTGTTATACATAAGAAATACATTGTTGCACAGTAATGTATATCTAACAGAAGCGCACCATACGACATACGATTCTCTGTTTTTATACATAAGAAATACATTGTTGCACAGTAATGTATATCTGAGAGAAGCGCACCATACAACATACGATTCTATGTTGTTATACAAAAGAAATACATTGTTGCACAGTAATGTATATCTAACAGAAGCGCACCATACGACATACGATTCTGTGTTGTTATACATAAGAAATATATTGTTGCACAGTAATGTATATCTGACAGAAGCGCACCATACGACATACGATTCTGTGTTGTTATACATAAGAAATGCATTGTTGCACAGTAATGTATATCTGACAGAAGCGCACCATACGACATACGATTCTGTGTTGTTATTCATAAGAAATACATTGTTGCACAGTAATGTATATCTGACAGAAGCGCACCATACGACATACGATTCTGTGTTGTTATGCATAAGAAATACATTGTTGCACAGTAATGTATATCTGACAGAAGCGCACCATACGACATACAATTCTGTGTTTTTTTTAAATAAGAAATACATTGTTGCACAGTAATGTATATCTAACAGAAGCGCACCATACGACATACGATTCTGTGTTTTTTTTACATAAGAAATACATTGTTGCACAGTAATGTATATCTGACAGAAGCGCACCATACGACATACGATTCTGTGTTTTTTTACATAAGAAATACATTGTTGCACAGTAATGTATATCTAACAGAAGCGCTCCATACGACATACGATTCAGTTTTTTTACATAAGAAATACATTGTTGCACAGTAATGTATATCTGACAGAAGCAGACCATGCGACATAGAATTCTGTGTTTTGTACATAAGAAATACATTGTTGCACAGTAATGTATATGTCGTATGGTCTGCTGCTGTCAGATATACATTACTGTGCAACAATGTATTTCTTATGTAAAAAAACTGAATCATATGTCGTATGGAGCGCTTCTGTTAGATATACATTACTATGCAACAATGTATTTCTTATGTATAACAACACAGAATCGTATGTCGTATGGTAACATAGTAACATAGTAGATAAGGTTGAAAAAAAGACTGAAGTCCATCGAGTTCAACCTATACAAATCTAAAATACTTACAAAAAGCTCCAGTTAAGCTTAAATAACCCCATTAAAATGTGACCCATTTAATACTAGCAATCATATCCATGAATTTTGTTAGTATACAGAAACTTATCCAGACTATTTTTAAATGTATCTATGGTATTGGCATTCACTACCTCCTTTGGTAATGAGTTCCACAATTTTATTGCTCTCACAGTGAAAAAACGTTTCCGTTGCAGGAGATTAAATCTCCTTTCCTCCAACCTTAAATTATGACCTCTTGTCAGAAACAATTTTCTTGGAATAAACAGAGCTTCTGCCATCTCTGTATATGGGCCTTGAATATATTTATATAAAGTAATCATGTCACCTCTCAAGCGCCTTTTTTCTAAAGAAAACAGACCCAGTTTGGCTAGCCTCTCCTCATAGGTTAATTTCTCCAATCCCCTTATTAGCTTTGTGGCCCTTCTCTGAACTTTTTCTAGTTCTGCAATATCTTTTTTAGCAATTGGTCCCCAGAACTGCACTCCAAACTCAAGGTGAGGTCTTACCAGGGCTTTATATAATGACAGAATTATGCTTTCCTCCCTTGAATCAATACCTCTTTTAATACATGCTAGTATCTTATTAGCCTTTGAAGCCGCTGCCCTGCATTGTGCACCCATCTTTAGCTTGTTATCTATTACTACTCCCAAATCCCTTTCCTCCTGTGTTTGGCTAAGTCTTGTCCCATTTAAAAAATACGTAGCCTGCTTATTTTTACTTCCAAAATGTAGAACCTTGCATTTTTCCGTATTAAATCTCATTTTCCATTCACTTGCCCATAGTTCTAATTTTAGCAAATCCCTTTGTAAAGACAGTTCGTCCTGCTCTGACCTTATGACCTTACTTAACTTAGTATCATCTGCAAAAATAGAGATGTCGCTATTTAATCCTTGCTCCAAGTCATTTATAAAAATATTAAAAAGAACAGGGCCCAGTACTGATCCCTGGGGGACGCCACTGATTACCTTTGTCCAATCTGAGTATGATCCATTTACTACTACTCGTTGCTCCCTATCTTTTATCTAGTTATTTATCCATGAGCTAACATTTTCAGCTATTCCCAGTCCCTTAATTTTGTGCATTAATCTCTCATGTGGCACTGTATCAAATGCCTTTGCAAAATCTAAGTATATCACATCCACTGATTCCCCTTTATCTATATTTTGACTTACTTCCTCGTAGAATCTAATCAGATTAGTTTGACATGATCTATTTCTCCTAAAGCCATGCTGATTAGAACTCATAATCTTGTTTACACGAATATGCTCATCAATATAATCCCTTATAATCCCTTCAAATATCTTCCCCACTATTGATGTCAGACTAACTGGTCTATAGCTTCCTGGATCATCCCTGCTTCCCTTTTTGAAGAGTGGCACCACATCAGCTTTACGCCAATCCTGGGGTACCATGCCTGAGGATAATGAGTCTTGAAAAATTAAGAGTAAAGGTTTGTCTATAACAGTGCTAAGTTCCCTCAACACCCTTGGGTGTATTCCATCTGGGCCTGGAGTTTTATTTACCTTAATATTTTCCAGTTTTTTCCTGATATCCTCTAAACAAAACCCAGTTAGTGGTATGGACTGGCATGTTCTATTATGTTCAAAAGTATCATTCAATGGTTCTTCTCTTGTGTATACTGAAGAAAAAAACTGGTTTAGTACCTCAGCCTTCTCCCTGTCATTATTTATCATGCTACCCTCCACACATTTTAATGTACCTATATTATCCTTCTTAGATTTTTTGCTATTTATGTACTTAAAGAACCTTTTAGGGTTAGACTTAGAATCCTTAGCAATTAATTTTTCATTTTCAATTTTGGCTAATTTGATTGCTTTTTTGCATGCTTTGTTACATTCCTTATAAATATTGTATGCTGAGTCTGTACTATTTTCTTTTAATAATTTAAATGCCCTACGTTTTTTCCTAATTTCTCTTAACACATTTTTATTTAGCCATAATGGCTTTGTTTTTTTATTTTTACTTTTATAACCATATGGTATGTGTTGATATGTATATTTATTTAACACATTTTTAAATATTATCCATTTATTCTCTGTATTTTTATTAGAAAATACATTGTCCCAATTTATATTATTTAATGATTTCCTTAAATCGTTGAATTTTGCTTTCTTGAAATTAAAAGTCTTAGTTAAGCCTTTAAAACACTGCATTTGGTGCGCTTCTGTCAGATATACATTACTGTGCAACAATGTATTTCTTATGTATAACACAGAATCGTATGTCGTATGGTGCGCTTCTGTCAGATATACATTACTGTGCAACAATGTATTTCTTATGTATAACAACACAGAATCGTATGTTGTATGGTGCGCTTCTGTCAGACATACATTACTGTGCAACAATGTATATCTTATGTATAACACAGAATCGTATGTCGTATGGTGCGCTTCTGTCAGATATACATTACTGTGCAACAATGTATTTCTTATGTATAACAACAAAGAATTGTATGTCGTATGGTGCGCTTCTGTCAGCTATACATTACTGTGCAACAATGTATTTCTTATGTATAACAACACAGAATCGTATGTCGTATGGTGCGCTTCTGTCAGATATACATTACTGTGCAACAATGTATTTCTTATGTATAACACAGAATCGTATGTCGTATGGTGCGCTTCTGTCAGATATACATTACTGTGCAACAATGTATTTCTTATGTATAACACAGAATCGTATGTCGTATGGTGCGCTTCTGTCAGATATACATTACTGTGCAACAATGTATTTCTTATGTATAACAACACAGCATTCTATGTTGTATGGTGCGCTTCTGTCAGATATACATTACTGTGCAACAATGTATTTCTTATGTATAACAACACAGAATTGTATGTCGTATGGTGCGCTTCTGTCAGCTATACATTACTGTGCAACAATGTATTTCTTATGTATAACAACACAGAATCGTATGTCGTATGGTGCGCTTCTGTCAGATATACATTACTGTGCAACAATGTATTTCTTATGTATAACACAGAATCGTATGTCGTATGGTGCGCTTCTGTCAGATATACATTACTGTGCAACAATGTATTTCTTATGTATAACACAGAATCGTATGTCGTATGGTGCGCTTCTGTCAGATATACATTACTGTGCGACAATGTATTTCTTATGTATAACAACACAGAATCGTATGTCGTATGGTGTGCTTCTGTCAGATATACATTACTGTGCAACAATGTATTTCTTATGTATAACAACACAGAATCGTATCTCGTATGGTGCGCTTCTGTCAGATATACATTACTGTGCAACAATGTATTTCTCATATATAACACAGAATCGTATGTCGTATGGTGCGCTTCTGTCAGATATACATTACTGTGCAACAATGTATTTCTTATGTATAACACAGAATCGTATGTCGTATGGTGCGCTTCTGTCAGATATACATTACTGTGCAACAATGTATTTCTTATGTATAACACAGAATCGTATGTCGTATGGTGCGCTTCTGTCAGATATACATTACTGTGCAACAATGTATTTCTTATTTATAACTACACAGAATCGTATGTCGTATGGTGCGCTTCTGTCAGATATACATTACTGTGCAACAATGTATTTCTTATGTATAACAACACAGAATTGTATGTCGTATGGTGCGCTTCTGTCAGCTATACATTACTGTGCAACAATGTATTTCTTATGTATAACAACACAGAATCGTATGTCGTATGGTGCGCTTCTGTCAGATATACATTACTGTGCAACAATGTATTTCTTATGTATAACACAGAATCGTATGTCGTATGGTGCGCTTCTGTCAGATATACATTACTGTGCGACAATGTATTTCTTATGTATAACAACACAGAATCGTATGTCGTATGGTGTGCTTCTGTCAGATATACATTACTGTGCAACAATGTATTTCTTATGTATAACAACACAGAATCGTATCTCGTATGGTGCGCTTCTGTCAGATATACATTACTGTGCAACAATGTATTTCTTATGTATAACACAGAATCGTATGTCGTATGGTGCGCTTCTGTCAGATATACATTACTGTGCAACAATGTATTTCTTATGTATAACTACACAGAATCGTATGTCGTATGGTGCGCTTCTGTCAGATATACATTACTGGGCAACAATGTATTTCTTATGTATAACTACACAGAATCGTATGTCGTATGGTGCGCTTCTGTCAGATATACATTACTGTGCAACAATGTATTTCTTATGTATAACAACACAGAATTGTATGTCGTATGGTGCGCTTCTGTCAGCTATACATTACTGTGCAACAATGTATTTCTTATGTATAACAACACAGAATCGTATGTCGTATGGTGCGCTTCTGTCAGATATACATTACTGTGCAACAATGTATTTCTTATGTATAACACAGAATCGTATGTCGTATGGTGCGCTTCTGTCAGATATACATTACTGTGCGACAATGTATTTCTTATGTATAACAACACAGAATCGTATGTCGTATGGTGTGCTTCTGTCAGATATACATTACTGTGCAACAATGTATTTCTTATGTATAACAACACAGAATCGTATCTCGTATGGTGCGCTTCTGTCAGATATACATTACTGTGCAACAATGTATTTCTTATGTATAACACAGAATCGTATGTCGTATGGTGCGCTTCTGTCAGATATACATTACTGTGCAACAATGTATTTCTTATGTATAACACAGAATCGTATGTCGTATGGTGCGCTTCTGTCAGATATACATTACTGTGCAACAATGTATTTCTTATTTATAACAACACAGAATCGTATGTCGTATGGTGCGCTTCTGTCAGATATACATTACTGTGCAACAATGTATTTCTTATGTATAACAACACAGAATTGTATGTCGTATGGTTTCCTTCAGTCAGATATACATTACTGTGCAACAATGTATTTCTTATGTATAACAACACAGAATCGTATGTCGTATGGTGCGCTTCTGTCATATATACATTACTGTGCAACAATGTATTTCTTATGTATAACAACACAGTATGTATGTCGTATGGTGCGCTTCTGTCAGATATACATTACTGTGCAACAATGTATTTCTTATGTATAACAACACAGAATCGTATGTCGTATGGTGCGCTTCTGTCAGATATACATTACTGTGCAACAATGTATTTCTTATGTATAACAACACAGAATCGTATGTCGTATGGTGCGCTTCTGTCAGATATACATTACTGTGCAACAATGTATTTCTTATGTAAAAAAACACAGAATCGTATGTCGTATGGTGCGCTTCTGTCAGATATACATTACTGTGCAACAATGTATTTCTTATGTATAACAACACAGAATCGTATATCGTATGGTGCGCTTCTGTCAGATATACATTACTGTGCAACAATGTATTTCTTATGTATAACAACACAGTATGTATGTCGTATGGTGCGCTTCTGTCAGATATACATTACTGTGCAACAATGTATTTCTTATGTATAACAACACAGTATGTATGTCGTATGGTGCGCTTCTGTCAGATATACATTACTGTGCAACAATGTATTTCTTATGTATAACAACACAGAATCGTATGTCGTATGGTGCGCTTCTGTCAGATATACATTACTGTGCAACAATGTATTTCTTATGTATAACAACACAGAATCGTATGTCGTATGGTGCGCTTCTGTCAGATATACATTACTGTGCAACAATGTATTTCTTATGTATAACAACACAGAATCGTATGTCGTATGGTGCGCTTCTGTCAGATATACATTACTGTGCAACAATGTATTTCTTATGTATAAAAACAGAATCGTATGTCGTATGGTGCGCTTCTGTCAGATATACATTACTGTGCAACAATGTATTTCTTATGTATAATACAGAATCGTATCTCGTATGGTGCGCTTCTGTTAGATATACATTACTGTGCAACATTGTATTTCTTATGTATAACACAGAATCGTATGTCGTATGGTGCGCCTCTGTCAGATATACATTACTGTGCAACATTGTATTTCTTATGTATAACAACACAGAATCGTATGTCGTATGGTGCGCCTCTGTCAGATATACATTACTGTGCAACAATGTATTTCTTATGTATAACAACACAGAATCGTATGTCGTATGGTGCGCTTCTGTCAGATATACATTACTGTGCAACAATGTATTTCTTATGCATAACAACACAGAATCGTATGTCGTATGGTGTGCTTCTGTCAGATATACATTACTGTGCAACAATGTATTTCTTATGTATAACAACACAGAATCGTATGTCGTATGGTGCGCTTCTGTCAGATATACATTACTGTGCAACAATGTATTTCTTATGTATAACAACACAGAATTGTATGTCGTATGGTGCGCTTCTGTCAGATATACATTACTGTGCAACAATGTATTTCTTATGTATAACACAGAATTGAATGTTGTATGGAGCGCTTCTGTCAGATATACATTACTGTGCAACAATGTATTTCTTATGTATAACACAGAATCGTATATCGTATGGTGCGCTTCTGTCAGATATACATTACTGTGCAACAATGTATTTCTTATGTATAACACAGAATTGTATGTCGTATGGTGCGCTTCTGTCAGATATACATTACTGTGCAACAATGTATTTCTTATGTATAACACAGAATCGTATATCGTATGGTGCGCTTCTGTTAGATATATATTACTGTGCAACAATGTATTTCTTATGCATAACAACACAGAATCGTATGTCGTATGGTGCGCTTCTGTCAGATATACTTTACTGTGCAACAATGTATTTCTTATGTATAACACAGAATCGTATGTCGTATGGTGCGCTTCTGTCAGATATACATTACTGTGCAACAATGTATTTCTTATGTATAACACAGAATCGTATGTCGTATGGTGCGCTTCTGTCAGATATACATTACTGTGCAACAATGTATATCTTATGTATAACACAGAATCGTATGTCGTATGGTGCGCTTCTGTCAGATATACATTACTGTGCAACAATGTATTTCTTATGTATAACAACACAGAATCGTATGTCGTATGGTGCGCTTCTGTCAGGTATACATTACTGTGCAACAATATATTTCTTATGTATAACAACACAGAATCGTATGTCGTATGGTGCGCTTCTGTCAGATATACATTACTGTGCAACAATGTATTTCTTATGTATAACAACACAGAATCGTATGTCGTATGGTGCGCTTCTGTCAGATATACATTACTGTGCAACAATGTATTTCTTATGTATAACACAGATTCGTATCTCGTATGGTGCGCTTCTGTCAGATATACATTACTGTGCAACAATGTATTTCTTATGTATAACACAGAATCGTATGTCATATGGTGCGCTTCTGTCAGATATACATTACTGTGCAACAATGTATTTCTTATGTAAAAAACACAGAATTCTATGTCGTATGGTGCTCTTCTGTCAGATATACATTACTGTGCAACAATGTATTTCTTATGTAGAAAACACAGAATTCTATGTCGTATGGTCTGCTTCTGTCAGATATACATTACTGTGCAACAATGTATTTCTTATGTATAACAACACAGAATCGTATATCGTATGGTGCGCTTCTGTCAGATATACATTACTGTGCAACAATGTATTTCTTATGTATAACACAGAATCGTATGTCGTATGGTGCGCTTCTGTCAGATAAACATTACTGTGCAACAATGTATTTCTTATGTATAACAACACAGAATCGTATGTCGTATGGTGCGCTTCTGTCAGATAAACATTACTGTGCAACAATGTATTTCTTATGTAAAAAACACAGAATTCTATGTCGTATGGTGCGCTTCTGTCAGATATACATTACTGTGCAACAATGTATTTCTTATGTATAACACAGAATTGTATGTCGTATGGTGCGCTTCTGTCATATATACATTACTGTGCAACAATGTATTTCTTATGTATAACACAGAATCGTATATCGTATGGTGCGCTTCTGTTAGATATATATTACTGTGCAACAATGTATTTCTTATGCATAACAACACAGAATCGTATGTCGTATGGTGCGCTTCTGTCAGATATATATTACTGTGCAACAATGTATTTCTTATGTATAACAACACAGAATCGTATGTCGTATGGTGCGCTTCTGTCAGATATACTTTACTGTGCAACAATGTATTTCTTATGTATAACACAGAATCGTATGTCGTATGGTGAGCTTCTGTCAGATATACATTACTGTGCAACAATGTATTTCTTATGTATAACACAGAATCGTATGTTGTATGGTGCGCTTCTGTCAGATATACATTACTGTGCAACAATGTATTTCTTATGTATAACACAGAATCGTATGTCGTACGGTGCGCTTCTGTCAGATATACATTACTGTGCAACAATGTATTTCTTATGTAAAAAACACAGAATTCTATGTCGTATGGTGCGCTTCTGTCAGATATACATTACTGTGCAACAATGTATTTCTTATGTAGAAAACACAGAATTCTATGTCGTATGGTCTGCTTCTGTCAGATATACATTAGTGTGCAACAATGTATTTCTTATGTATAACAACACAGAATCGTATATCGTATGGTGCGCTTCTGTCAGATATACATTACTGTGCAACAATGTATTTCTTATGAATAACAACACAGAATCGTATGTCGTATGGTGCGCTTCTGTTAGATATACATTACTGTGCAACAATGTATTTCTTATGTATAACAACACAGAATCGTATGTCGTATGGTGCGCTTCTGTCAGATATACATTACTGTGCAACAATATATTTCTTATGTATAACAACACAGAATCGTATGTCGTATGGTGCGCTTCTGTCAGATATACATTACTGTGCAACAATGTATTTCTTATGTATAACAACACAGAATCGTATGTCGTATGGTGCGCTTCTGTCAGATATACATTACTGTGCAACAATGTATTTCTTATGAATAACAACACAGAATCGTATGTCGTATGGTGCGCTTCTGTCAGCTATACATTACTGTGCAACAATGTATTTCTTATGTATAACTCAGAATTGTATGCCGTATGGTGCGCTTCTGTCAGATATACATTACTGTGCAACAATGTATTTCTTATGTATAACAACACAGAATCGTATGTCGTATGGTGCGCTTCTGTCAGATATACATTACTGTGCAACAATGTATTTCTTATGTAGAACAACACAGAATCGTATGTCGTATGGTGCGCTTCTGTCAGATATACATTACTGTGCAACAATGTATTTCTTATGTATAACACAGAATCGTATGTCGTATGGTGCGCTTCTGTCAGATATACATTACTGTGCAACAATGTATTTCTTATGTATAACAACACAGAATCATATGTCGTATGGTGCGCTTCTGTCAGATATACATTACTGTGCAACAATGTATATCTTATGTATAACACAGAATCGTATGTCGTATGGTGCGCTTCTGTCAGACATACATTACTGTGCAACAATGTATTTCTTATGTATAACAACACAGCATTCTATGTCGTATGGTGCGCTTCTGTCAGATATACATTACTGTGCAACAATGTATTTCTTATGTATAACACAGAATCGTATGTCGTATGGTGCGCTTCTGTCAGATATACATTACTGTGCAACAATGTATTTCTTATGTATAACACAGAATCGTATGTCGTATGGTGCGCTTCTGTCAGATATACATTACTGTGCAACAATGTATTTCTTATGTATAACACAGAATCGTATGTTGTATGGTGCGCTTCTGTCAGATATACATTACTGTGCAACAATGTATTTCTTATGTATAACACAGAATCGTATGTCGTATGGTGCGCTTCTGTCAGATATACATTACTGTGCAACAATGTATATCTTATGTATAACACAGAATCGTATGTCGTATGGTGCGCTTCTGTCAGACATACATTACTGTGCAACAATGTATTTCTTATGTATAACAACACAGCATTCTATGTCGTATGGTGCGCTTCTGTCAGATATACATTACTGTGCAACAATGTATTTCTTATGTATAACAACACAGAATCGTATGTCGTATGGTGCGCTTCTGTCAGATATACATTACTGTGCAACAATGTATTTCTTATGTATAACAACACAGAATCGTATGTCGTATGGTGCGCTTCTGTCAGATATACATTACTGTACAACAATGTATTTCTTATGCATAACAACACAGAATCGTATGTCGTATGGTGCGCTGCTGTCAGATATACATTACTGTGCAACAATGTATTTCTTATGCATAACAACACAGAATCGTATGTCGTATGGTGCGCTTCTGTCAGATATACATTACTGTGCAACAATGTATTTCTTATGTATAACACAGAATCGTATGTCATATGGTGCGCTTCTGTCAGATATACATTACTGTGCAACAATGTATATCTTATGTATAACACAGAATCGTATGTGGTATGGTGCGCTTCTGTCAGATATACATTACCGTGCAACAATGTATTTCTTATGTATAACAACACAGAATCGTATGTCGTATGGAGCGCTTCTATCAGATATACATTACTGTGCAACAATGTATTTCTTATGTATAACACAGAATCGTATGTCGTATGGTGCGCTTCTGTCAGATATACATTACTGTGCAACAATGTATTTCTATGTATAACACAGAATTGTAGGTCGTATGGTGCGCTTCTGTCAGATATACATTACTGTGCAACAATGTATTTCTTATGTATAACACAGAATCGTATGTCGTATGGTGCGCTTCTGTCAGACATACATTACTGTGCAACAATGTATTTCTTATGTATAACAACACAGCATTCTATGTCGTATGGTGCGCTTCTGTCAGATATACATTACTGTGCAACAATGTATTTCTTATGTATAACAACACAGAATCGTATGTCGTATGGTGCGCTTCTGTCAGATATACATTACAGTGCAACAATGTATTTCTTATGTATAACAACACAGAATCGTATGTCGTATGGTGCGCTTCTGTCAGATATACATTACTGTGCAACAATGTATTTCTTATGTATAACAACACAGAATCGTATGTCGTATGGTGCGCTTCTGTCAGATATACATTACTGTGCAACAATGTATTTCTATGTATAACACAGAATTGTATGTCGTATGGTGCGCTTCTGTCAGATATACATTACTGTGCAACAATGTATTTCTTATGTATAACACAGAATCGTATGTCGTATGGTGCGCTTCTGTCAGATATACATTACTGTGCAACAATGTATTTCTTATGTATAACACAGAATCGTATGTTGTATGGTGCGCTTCTGTCAGATATACATTACTGTGCAACAATGTATTTCTTATGCATAACAACACAGAATCGTATGTCGTATGGTGCGCTTCTGTCAGATATACATTACTGTGCAACAATGTATTTCTTATGTATAACACAGAATCGTATGTCATATGGTGCGCTTCTGTCAGATATACATTACTGTGCAACAATGTATTTCTTATGTATAACACAGAATCGTATGTTGTATGGTGCGCTTCTGTCAGATATACATTACTGTGCAACAATGTATTTCTTATGTATAACAACACAGAATTGTATGTTGTATCGTGCGCTTCTGTCAGATATACATTACTGTGCAACAATGTATTTCTTATGTATAACAACACAGAATCGTATGTCGTATGGTGCGCTTCTGTCAGATATACATTACTGTGCAACAATGTATTTCTTATGTATAACAACACAGAATCGTATGTCGTATGGTGCGCTTCTGTCAGATATACATTACTGTGCAACAATGTATTTCTTATGTATAACAACACAGAATTGTATGTTGTATTGTGCGCTTCTGTCAGCTATACATTACTGTGCAACAATGTATTTCTTATGTATAACAGAGAATCGTATGTCGTATAGTGCGCTTCTGTCAGATATACATTACTGTGCAACAATGTATTTCTTATGTATAACAACACAGAATCGTATGTCGTATGGTGCGCTTCTGTCAGATATACATTACTGTGCAACAATGTATTTCTTATGTATAACAACACAGAATCGTATGTCGTATGGTGCGCTTCTGTCAGATATACATTACTGTGCAACAATGTATTTCTTATGTATAACACAGAATCGTATGTCGTATGGTGCGCTTCTGTCAGATATACATTATTGTGCAACAATGTATTTCTTATGCAAAAAACCACAGAATCGTATGTCGTATGGTGCGCTTCTGTCAGATATACATTACTGTGCAACAATGTATTTCTTATGTATAACACAGAATCGTATGTCGTATGGTGCGCTTCTGTCAGATATACATTATTGTGCAACAATGTATTTCTTATGCAAAAAAACACAGAATCGTATGTCGTATGGTGCGCTTCTGTCAGATATACATTACTGTGCAACAATGTATTTCTTATGTATAACAACACAGAATCGTATGTCGTATGGTGCGCTTCTGTCAGATATACATTACTGTGCAACAATGTATTTCTTATGTATAACACAGAATCGTATGTTGTATGGTGCGCTTCTGTCAGATATACATTACTGTGCAACAATGTATTTCTTATGTATAACAACATAGAATCGTATGTCGTATGGTGCGCTTCTGTCAGATATACATTACTGTGCAACAATGTATTTCTTATGTATAACAACACAGAATCGTATGTCGTATGGTGCGCTTCTGTCAGATATACATTACTGTGCAACAATGTATTTCCTATGTAAAAAACACAGAATTTTATGTCGTATGGTCTGCTTCTGTCAGATATACATTACTGTGCAACAATGTATTTCTTATGTATAACACAGAATCGTATGTCGTATGGTGCGCTTCTGTCAGATATACATTACTGTGCAACAATGTATTTCTTATGTAAAACAACACAGAATCGTATGTCGTATGGTGCGCTTCTGTTAGATATACATTACTGTGCAACAATGTATTTCTTATGTATAACACAGAATCGTATGTCGTATGGTGCGCTTCTGTCAGATATACATTATTGTGCAACAATGTATTTCTTATGTATAACACAGAATCGTATGTCGTATGGTGCGCTTCTGTCAGATATACATTACTGTGCAACAATGTATTTCTTATGTATAACACAGAATCGTATGTCGTATGGTGCGCTTCTGTCAGATATACATTACTGTGCAACAATGTATTTCTTATGTATAACACAGAATCGTATGTCGTATGGTGCGCTTCTGTCAGATATACATTACTGTGCAACAATTTTATTTCTTATGTAAAAAACACAGAATTCTATGTCGTATGGAGCGCTTCTGTTAGATATACATTACTGTGCAACAATGTATTTCTTATGTATAACACAGAATCGTATGTCGTATGGTGCGCTTCTGTCAGATATACATTACTGTGCAACAATGTATTTCTTATGTATAACACAGAATCGTATGTCGTATGGTGCGCTTCTGTCAGATATACATTACTGTGCAGCAATGTATTTCTTATGTATAACAACACAGAATCGTATGTCGTATGGTGCGCTTCTGTCAGATATACATTACTGTGCAACAATGTATTTCTTATGTATAACAACATAGAATCGTATGTCGTATGGTGTGCTTCTGTCAGATATACATTACTGTGCAGCAATGTATTTCTTATGTATAACAACATAGAATCGTATGTCGTATGGTGCGCTTCTGTCAGATATACATTACTGTACAACAATGTATTTCTTATTTAAAAAAACACAGAATCGTATGTCGTATGGTGTGCTTCTGTCAGATTCACATTACTGTGCAACAATGTATTTCTTATGTATAACACAGAATTGTATGTCGTATGGTGCGCTTCTGTCAGATATACATTACTGTGCAGCAATGTATTTCTTATGTAAAAAAACACAGAATCGTATGTCGTATGGTGCGCTTCTGTCAGATATACATTACTGTGCAACAATGTATTTCTTATGTAAAAAAAACACAGAATCGTATGTCGTATGGTGCGCTTCTGTCAGATATACATTACTGTGCAGCAATGTATTTCTTATTTAAAAAAACACAGAATCGTATGTCGTATGGTTTGCTTCAGTCAGATATACATTACTGTGCAACAATGTATTTCTTATGTATAACAACACAGAATCGTATGTCGTATGGTGCGCTTCTGTCAGATATACTTTACTGTGCAACAATGTATTTCTTATGTATAACAACACAGTATGTATGTCGTATGGTGCGCTTCTGTCAGATATACATTACTGTGCAACAATGTATTTCTTATGTATAACACAGAATCGTATGTCGTATGGTGCGCTTCTGTCAGATATACATTACTGTGCAGCAATGTATTTCTTATGTAAAAAAACACAGAATCGTATGTCGTATGGTGCGCTTCTGTCAGATATACATTACTGTGCAACAATGTATTTCTTATGTATAACACAGAATCGTATGTCGTATGGTGCGCTTCTGTTAGATATACATTACTGTGCAACAATGTATTTCTTATGTATAACACAGAATCGTATGTCGTATGGAGCGCTTCTGTTAGATATACATTACTGTGCAACAATGTATTTCTTATGTATAACACAGAATCGTATGTCGTATGGAGCGCTTCTGTTAGATATACATTACTGTGCAACAATGTATTTCTTATGTAAAAAAAAACACAGAATCGTATGTCGTATGGTGCGCTTCTGTCAGATATACATTACTGTGCAGCAATGTATTTCTTATGTAAAAAAACACAGAATCGTATGTCGTATGGTGCGCTTCTGTCAGATATACATTACTGTGCAGCAATGTATTTCTTATGTATAACAACACAGAATCGTATGTCGTATGGTGCGCTTCTGTCAGATATACATTACTGTGCAGCAATGTATTTCTTATGTAAAAAAACACAGAATCGTATGTCGTATGGTGCGCTTCTGTCAGATATACATTACTGTGCAACAATGTATTTCTTATGTATAACAACACAGAATCGTATGTCGTATGGTGCGCTTCTGTCAGATATACATTACTGTGCAGCAATGTATTTCTTATGTAAAAAAACACAGAATCGTATGTCGTATGGTTTGCTTCAGTCAGATATACCCCACTGTACAGCAATGTAAGTTTGTTCCTCGTAAATAAAGTAGATTTGTCACGTGACAAAGGACCCTTACATCATTTTATAAATTTTGGGTGTATGTAAAAATAACACCAAAAATAATACATCCATCCCAGTGGTATATTTAGGTATTGTGCTGCCTTAGGCACTGAGTAATGTGTATTGCCACTTAAATTCACCACCCCCAACAACAAATCCTGTGAATATATTCATTTAAAAGGGGCCCCGTCATAATAGAATAAAAAGATTCATCTATATCCATAAAACATTTTTTTTTATTAACTGTCCATGTCTGGTTTGCTCACATAGTTCTATTTACTGAAACACTAAGCTACTGCCGCAACTGTAAGTATTTTATTTAAAGGGACAGTCCAGATACAATACTTCTTCTTTATTACATATTGTTACATACCAGACAAGCCATTTTCAGCTCCTAACAAATAAATATTTAAAAGTTTAATTTATTTCTTACTAGCTTATAGATGTGGAACCAGCTGCAGGATGCTTCTTTACAATAAGTAATCAAAATTATGTATTAGTTTTTTTGGGGGGTTTTGGATGCAAAGAGAACAATTATTGACCTCTGAAGCTTACTGAGAGGGGATATAGCGGGGTTTTACTATTGTCAAGAGCTAACAAACTTAGTCCTAAACAATGACCACTGGTATATATTTCTAACACAGTTTCAGAATAACAACATGTAATCTGATATTATATTGGGAAAATGATTTGATTAATGTGTCCCTTATATAGACAGCATCCTATATGAACTAACCAGGAACTGCAGGGGACATTAGGGTGGTTGAGTGATGTGGCTGGGTGTCATGAGGTGTAGTCAGGGTAGAGTCAAGGAAAACATAATTTATGTAAGAACTTACCTGATAAAATCATTTCTTTCATATTGGCAACAGTCCATGAGTGGCAAAGTTTCCCAAACCTCAAAATGCCTATAAATACACCCCTCACCACACCCACAATTCAGTTTAACGAATAGCCAAGTAGTGGGGTGATAAAGAAAGGAGTAAAAAGCATCAACAAAGGAATTTGGAAATAATTGTGCTTTATACAAAAAAATCATAACCACCAAAAAAAATGGTGGGCCTCATGGACTCTTGCCAATATGAAAGAAATTAATTTATCAGGTAAGTTCTTGCATGAATTATGTTTTCTTTCATGTAATTGGCAAGAGTCCATGAGCTAGTGACGTATGGGATATCAAATACCCAAGATGTGGAACTCCACGCAAGAGTCACTAGAGAGGGAGGTATGAAAAATAAAATACAGCCATTTTCCGCTGAAAAAATAATCCACAACCCAAATTATAAGTTTATTCTTTAATGATAAGAAAAACTCAAAACATCAGCAGAAGAATCAAACTGAAACAGCTGCCTGAAGAACTTTTCTACCAAAAACTGCTTCTGAAGAAGCAAATACATCAAAACGGTAGAATTTAGTAAATGTATGCAAAGAAGACCAATTTGCTGCTTTGCAAATCTGATCAACAGATGCTAAATTCCTAAAAGCCCACAAAGTGGAGACTGACCTAGTAGAATGAGCTGCAATTCTCTGAGGCCGGATCCAAATAAACTTGACGAATTAAAAGCTTTAACCAAGAAGCCAAGGAAATAGCAGAAGCTTTCTGACCTTTCCTAGGACCAGAAAATAAAACGAATAGACTAGAAGTCTTTCTGAAATCTTTAGTAGCTTCCACATAATATTTCAAAGCTCTTACCACATCCAAAGAATGTAAGGATCTTTCCAAAGAATTCTTAGGATTAGGACACAAGGAAGGGACAACAATTTCTCTACTAATGTTGTTAGAATTCACAACTTTAGGTAAAAATTGAAAAGAAGTCTGCAAAACCGCCTTATCCTGATGAAAAATCAGAAAAGGAGATTCACTAGAAAGAGCAGATAGCTCAGAAACTCTTCTAGCAGAAGAGATAGCCAAAAGGAACAACACTTTCCAAGAAAGTAGTTTAATGTCCAAAGAATGTATAGGCTCAAATGGAGGAGCCTGTAACGCCTTCAAAACCAAATTGAGACTCCAAGGAGGAGAAATTGATTTAATGACAGGCTTAAGTACAAAACAGTGAATATCAGGAAGTTTAGCAATCTTTCTGTGAAATAAAACTGAAAGAGCAGAGATTTGTCCCTTCAAGGAACTTGCAGACAAACCTTTATCCAAACCATCCTGAAGAAACTGTAAAATTCTAGGAATTCTAAAAGAATGCCAAAAAAATTTATGGGAAAAACACCATGAAATCTAAGTGTTTCCTGGAAACAGATTTACGAGTTTGTAACATAGTATTAATCACTGAGTCAGAGAAACCTCTATGACTTAGTACTAAGCGTTCAATTTCCATACCTTCAAATGTAATGATTTGAGATCCTGATGGAAAAATGGACCTTGAGACAGTAGGTCTGGCCTTATTGGAAGTGGCCAAGGCTGGCAACTGGACATCCGAAGAACAAGATCCGCATACCAAAACCTGAGAGGCCATGCTGGAGCTACCAGCAACACAAACGACTGTTCCTGCATGATTTTGGAAATCACTCTTGGAAGAACTACTAGAGGCGGGAAGATGTAAGCAGGATGATAATTCCATGGAATGGTTAGCGCATCCACTGCTTCCGCCTGAACATCCCTGGACCTGGACAGGTATCTGGGAAGTTTCTTGTTTAGGTGAGAGGCCATCAGATCTATCTCTGGAAGACCCCACATCTGAACAATCTGAGAAAACACATCTGGATGGAGAGACCACTCTCCTGGATGTAAAGTTTGACGACTGAGATAATCTGCTTCCCAATTGTCTACACCTGGGATATGCACCACAGAGATTAGGCAGGAGCTGGATTCTGCCCAAGCAAGTATCTGATATACTTCTTTCATAGCTTGAGGACTATGAGTCCCACCCTGATGATTGACATATGCCACAGTTGTAATATTGTCTGTGTGGAAGTAAATGAACGGTACTCTCTTCAACAGAGGCCAAAACTGAAGAGCTCTGAAAATTGTACGGAGTTCTAAAATATTGATTGGTAATCTCGCCTCTTGAGATTTCCAAACCCCTTGAGCAGTCAGAGATACCCAAACAGCTCCCCAACCCGAAATACTTGCATTTGTAGTTATCACAGTCCAGGTTGGTTGAACAAAAGAAGCCCCTTGAACTAAACGTTGGTGATTTAACCACCACGTCAGAGAGCGTCATACATTGGGATTTAAGGATATTAATTGTGATATCTTTGTATAATCCCTGCACCATTGATTTAGCATACAAAGCTGGAGAGGTCTCATGTGAAAACGAGCAGAAGGAATCGCGTCCGATGCTGCAGTTATGAGGCCTAAAACTTCGATGCACATAGCCACTGAAGAAAATGACTGAGACTGAAGGTGCCGACAAGCTGCAACCAATTTCAAGCGGGACACTGAATCTATCTGGAAACCTAAAAAGGTGACCCTTGTCTGAGGAATCAAATAACTTTTTGGTAAATTGATCCTCCAACCATGTTTTCGAAGAAACAACACTAGTTCATTCGTGTGAGATTCTGCAGAATGTAAAGACTGAGCTAGTACCAAGATATCGTCCAAATAAGGAAACACCGCAATACCCTGTTCTCTGATTACAGAGAGTAGGGGCACCTAGAACCTTTGAAAATATTCTTGGAGCTGTTGCTAGGCCAAATGGAAGACCAACAAATTGGTAATGCTCGTCTAGAAAAGAGAATCTCAGGAACTGATAATGTTCTGGATGAATCGGAATATGAAGGTATGCATCCTGCAAGTCTATTGTAGACATATAATGTCCTTGCTGAACAAAAGGCAGAATAATCCTTATAATCACCATCATGAAAGTTGGTACTCTTACATAACGATTCAAAATTTTCAGATCCAGAACTAGCCTGAATGAATTTTCCTTCTTTGGGACAATGAATAGATTTGAATAAAACCCCAGACCTTGTTCCTGAAAAGGAACTGGTACGATTACCCCTGAAGACTCCAGGTCTGAAACACACATCAGTAAAGCCTGAGCTTTTACTGGATTTGCTGGGATGCGTGAGAGAAAAAATCTTCTCACAGGAGGTCTTACTTTGAATCCTATTCGATACCCTTGAGAGACAATGCTCTGAATCCATTGATTTTAGATGAAATATATCCAAAAATCCTTGAAAAACCTTAATCCGCCCCCTACCAGCTGAGCTGGAATGAGGGCTGCACCTTCATGCGGATTTAGGGGCTGACTTTGGTTTCTTAAATGGCTTGGATTTAGTCCAATTTGAGGAAGGCTTACAATTGGAAACAGATTCCTTGGGGGAAGGATTAGATTTACCCTTAGGTTTTTTATCCTGAGGCAAAAAAACTCCCTTCCCCCTGTAACAGTTGAAATAATAGAATCCAACTGAGAACCAAATAAATTATTACCTTGGAAAGAAAGAGATATGACACCTAAG
The DNA here is from genome assembly GCF_027579735.1 of Bombina bombina. Lineage (NCBI taxonomy): Eukaryota > Metazoa > Chordata > Amphibia > Anura > Bombinatoridae > Bombina > Bombina bombina. Next base: position 319,372,639 of record NC_069506.1, read on the forward strand.
TCTAGATTACTATCAGCATTCTAAGATTTAAGCCACAAAGCTCTTCTAGCTAAAATAGCTAAAGACATGGATCTAGCATCAATTTTGATAATATCACAAATAAAATGATTAGCATATTGCAGTAAGCGAATATTGCTAGATACATCAGAATCAAATTCTTGTTGTGCTAAATTCTCCAACCAGAAAGTTGATGCAGCCGCAACACTAGCCAAAGAAATTGCAGGTCTGAGAAGATGACCCGATTATAAATAGGCTTTCCTTAGATAAGATTCAAGCTTCCTATCTAAAGGATCCTTAAAGGAAGTACAATCTTCCATAGGAATAGTGGTACGTTTAGCAAGAGTAGAAATAGCCCCATCAACTTTGGGGATTTTTTCCCAAAACTTTATAGAATTTGCTGGTAAAGGATACAATTTTTTAAACCTTGAAGAAGGAATAAAAGAAGTACCTGGCTTATTCCATTCCTTAGAAATCATATCAGAAATAGCCTCAGGAATAGGAAAAACCCCTGGAGAAACCACAGGAGGTTTAAAAACAGCATTTAAACGTTTATTAGACTTAGGGGCCCATTTATCAAAGGGCTTGCGGACCTGATCCGACACTGCGGATCAGGTCCGCAAGACCTCGCTAAATGCGGAGAGCAATACGCTCTCCACATTTAACATTGCACCAGCAGCTCACAAGAGCTGCTGGTGCAACGCCGCCCCCTGCTGACTCGCGGCCAATCGGCCGCCAGCAGGGAGCTGTCAATCAACCCGATCGTATTCGATCGGGTTGATTTCCGGCGGTTCCTGTCCGCCTGCTCAGAGCAGGCGGACAGGGTTATGAAGCAGCGGTCTTTAGACCGCTGCTTCATAACTTGTGTTTCTGGCGAGTCTGAAGACTCGCCAGAAACACGGCCCTTCAAGCTCCATACGGAGCTTGATAAATGGGCCTGTTAATGTCAAGAGGACTGGTTACCTCAATATCCAAAGTAATTAACACTTCTTTCAATAAAGAACGCATATACTCTATTTTAAATAAATAAGTAGATTTGTCAGTGTCAATGTCTGAGGAAGGATATTCTGAATCAGATAGATCCTCATCAGAGGAGGATAAATTATGTTGTTGGTCATTTGAAATTTCATCAACTGAATGAGAAGTTTTAAAAGACCTTTTACGTTTATTAGACGGTGGAAATGCAGACAAAGCCTTCTGAATAGAATCAGTAACAAATTCTTTAAAATTCATAGGTATATCATGTACATTAGAAGTTGAAGGAACTGAAACTGGCAATGTACTATTACTGATGGACACACTATCTGCATGTAAAAGTTTATCATGACAACTATTACAAATGACATTCGGAGAAATAATTTCCACAATCTTACAAGAAATGCACTTAGCTTTGGTAGAACCGATGTCAGGCAGCAAAGTTCCAGCAGATACTTCTGAGGCAGGATCAGATTGAGACATCTTGCAAAATGTAAAAGAAAAAACATATAAAGCAAAATTATCAATTTCCTTATATGACAGTTTCAGGAATGGGAAAAAATGCAAATAGCATAGCCCTCGTTTTGCGCCAAGTATGAGGCACAACGTAACTGAAAATTTTTTGGCGCCAACAATAACCGGAAATGACACACTCGCGTCACCAATGACGCAACCGTGTGTAAGGCATCAGCGTCAACTATGATGCCGGAAATGACGAAGTTGCGTCACAGACTTATTTTTCACGTCAAAAAGTTCTTGCGCCAAAAATGACGCAATAAAGTCTAGCATTTGGCGCACCTGAAGGCCTAATACCGCCCGCAATTTGCAAGAAAAAAAGTAGTCAATTAGAAAAAGAGACTAAACCCCAGGTAAGAAAAAAAATGTCTTAAAATGTTATTTTCCCCAAATATGAAACGGACAGTCTGCAGAAGGAAATACATGGACCTGACTCATGGCAAATATAAGTACAATACATATATTTAGAACTTTATATAAATGCATAAAGTGCCAAACCATAGCTGGGGTGCCTTAAGTAATAAAAAACATACTTAACAAAAGACACCCATCCACATATAGCAGATAGCCAAACGAGTACTGAAACAGTTATCAGTAGAGGTAATAGTAAATTGAGAGTATATCGTCGATCTGAAAAGGGAGGTAGGAGATGAATCTCTACGACCGATAACAGAGAACCTATGAAAAAGACCCCTGTTAGGGAAATCATTGTATTCAATAAGTGATACTCCCTTCACGTCCCTCTGACATTCGCTGTACACTGAGAGGAATCGGGCTTCAACAATGCTGAGAAGCACATATCAACGTAGAAATCTTAGCACAAACTTACTTCATCACCTCCATAGGAGGCAAAGTTTGTAAAACTGAATTGTGGGTGTGGTGAGGGGTGTATTTATAGGCATTTTGAGGTTTGGGTTTGGTAGGATTGTATATCCCATACGTCACTAGCTCATGGACTCTTTCCAATTACATGAAAGAAATGAGGCTGGTAAGCTCAGGTTGATCAGGGAGGAACATGCATGAGACTTGGTTGTTTTAGTGGTCTGTGGGAGTGGCTGGGCCCTTCTGGGTAAGAAACTGGACAATTATGGGTTTGGTTTAGTTTAGATACCATAGACTTAAAAACCTAAAATAATGTTGTACTCCAAGTTCATCAGCAGTAGTGTCAGTTGTGCGTTCCCTATTAATGCACAATGGCTGATGGGTAATTTCATTGGCTGGCAAGTTCTTAGAACAGATGTTCATTGGCTGATAGGTACAATCAGTAGGAAGTACACAATTAATACTGCTATATTAGTAGCTGAAATTTAAACCTGTTTCACTTCACATTTTTAACATGTATACATGATGCTCTTTCCTATGGGTGATAAAAAATAATTTTGAGTACAGTGTCCCTTTAAATTAAAAGGGTAGCTAAACATGAGTAGTAACAGTGGAACAGAAAGTCCAAACCAAGATAATCCCCTAAAATCACCAGTCAGGAGCTCTGCATAAATTTGCATCACCAAACAAGCTCTTTCCGATCATAGACCTGAAATGGGATGATTAAAATAATGTGTACATAACCCTATTTAGTACATTTTAGATAAATGAGCAGCCTTATAAGAGACACAATGTGTCCCTGAAGTAAATTTCTTTGGTATTTCACTTCCCCAAAACTGCATGTGTCTAAACCGGATAATTGTTCAGTTCTTTGGTCTTAAAAAAGTGATGTTATTTGGGTACTGTAGTCAATGAAGAAGAGGAGATCAATAACAGACACATTATTGCACAAAATGTGTCAGACAATATTGGCATTTGTAAAAGACTGACTAAATCGCTGCACATTTGCATTATAATAATATAATAATAACTAGTATTTATATAGCGCCTTTCTCCCAGTGGGACTCAAAGCGCTTTTTCAGCGCTCGCTCTCGGAATTCACCAAATCGGCAGCTGAATAGTAATAGTTGTTATTATTACCCAATTTAATGGTACTCATTTTATCGACCTCGGAAGGAAGAAGGGCTGAGTCGGCCCTGCCGGGATTCAAACCTGTGACCTTGGATCTTTTAAACAGGCTTTTTTTTTTTTTTTTGTAGTCAGGGCATTTTACCAACTAGGCTACCTCAGCTTCATACACTGCTGTGTATTATAGGAGATAAAAGCTACTAGTCAAAAGGGGACAAACTTCTAGTCCTCCCACCATGAAATATAGGAAACAGCATTATTTACTACAGGTCTACTGCTATTTCCAGGACTAGTGAAAAATTCCAGTCATATTAAATAAAATTTACAGTTTTCAGCAAAAATGGAGAAAAAGGGTCAAACAATCCATTCTTAGAGCTCTATAAATCAAACAAAAGACGTCACAAACCAATCATACTCCCAGTTTAAATGACATACTACATGTGCTCATTTTTGTACCCAGATATTTCTATCAACACTTCCATCCCTCAAACTATTTGTCTACATCAGAATAGCTCCAGTTCCTTTTTTTCACTTTCATTTAAATAAGAAGCCTTATAAAAAATAAATAAATGACTAATTACTGTACAAACTTTGGCTTTTCATTTTTATAAAGCTTGGAGTTTTCTGTTGGTCTTCAAAATGCAGCTGTGTATATAAATTATGGGTCATGTTTATTTGCTGGATTTATTTGGGAATAAGCATAAAATATGCACTTATCGCTTGACCTGTATGGACAAGTATTGTCACAAAATGCACGTGCACTCACATCAACAAAAGCTAGATTCTAGAACTTTTAAAAAGTAATTACATACTGGCACCATGGTAAAAAATACAAGTCACAAAGCAGAGACTGAAAAAACAAAACAATATGCACAAAACAAATCCAAATTTATGAATGATTGTCTCAAGAAACTTTCAGATCAGATCCAAAGCTAAACAACCACCTCACAGAAGTGGGCAGCTGACTGTAATCACATGACATGATAGGTCCCAATTATCTTTATGAGATGGTAATATAAAATGATAATATATCCACGACCCAGATATCCGGAAAGAAATTTATCAGGTAAGCAAAAGGAGGAAACAGATATGTTATACCGAACCGAACACCCAAGGAACACCAGAGCATCTATCAGAGCTGCCTGCGGATCTCTTGATCTTGAACTGTACCTTGGAAGCTTGGTGTTTTGCCGAGATGCCATCAGATCCAACTCCGGCACACCCCATTTGAGGATTAACCTGGAGAACACCTCAGGATGGAGAGCCCACTGCCCGGGATGAAATGTCTGTCTGCTCAGGAAATCCACTCCTGGAATGTGGATGGCAGATAGACAACAATTGTGAACTTTTGCCCACTGAATAATCCGAGCCACCTCCCTCATGGCTAAGGAACTTCGAGTTCCTCCCTGGTGGTTGATGTAAGCCACTGAGGTGATGTTGTCCGACTGGAACCTAATAAACCGGGCTAAGGACAATTGAGGCCAAGCCATCAAAGCATTGTAAAACGCTCTCAACTCCAAGATGTTTATGGGGAGAGCAAACTCCTCCCGAGTCCATAGTCCCTGTGCCTTTAACGAGGCTCCCCAACCTAGCAGTCTGGTGTCCGTGGTCACGATCACCCAGGAAGGTCTACGGAAGCATGTGCCCTGAGACAGATGCTCCTGAGAAAGCCACCATGGGAGAGAGTCTCTTGTTGATTGGTCTAAATCTATCCTCTGAGATAGATCCGAATGGTTTCCGTTCCACTGTCTGAGCCTGCATAATTGCAGAGCTCTCAAATGGAATCGAGCAAAGGGAATGATGTCCATGAAAGCGACCATCAGACCAATTACCTCCATACATTGAGCCACTGATGGCCAAACAGTAGACTGTAGAGAGAGGCAAGAGGAGAGAATTTTGGCTTTTCTGACCTCTGTCAGAAAAATTTTCAAAGATAGGGAATCTATTATGGTCCCTAAGAAAACCATCCTTGTAGCTGGAACAAGGGAACTCTTTTCTAGATTCACTTTCCATTCGCGTGAACATAGAAAACACAACAAGATCTCTGTATGAGAGTTTTCTTGTTGAAAACATGGCGCCTAAACCAAAAAGTCATCCAGGTAGGGCGCCACTGCAATTCCCCAAAACCTGACCACTGCCAAGAAAGCCCCCAAAACCTTTAAGAAATTTTTGGGAGCTGTGGCAAGGCCAAACAGAAGAGCAACAAACTGAAAGTGCTTGTCTAGAAATGCGATTCTCAGGAATTTGTGATGATCCCTGTGGATGGACATGAAGATACACATCCTTCAGGTCTATGGTTGTCATGAACTGACCCTCTTTGACCAAAGAAAGAATGGAACGAATGGTTTCTATTTTGAAGAACGGTACCCTAAGAAATTTGTTGAGGCACTTAAGGTCTAAAATGGGTCGAAAAGTTCCCTCTTTTTTGGGAACCATAAAAAGATTTGAATAAAATCCTAGACCCTGATCCCTTACTGGAACTGGAATAATCACTCCCAGGGAGGAAAGGTCCTGAACGCAGTTCAAGAATGCCTCTCTCAAAGACCTATCTTCAGGTCTTTGAGACCCAATGCGAATTTCAGGGGGTAGCCTATGCCGACAGACTGTCTGTCCTGATCGGTAAATTGTCAGGGCGGGCTTTGGCAGCTTTCCATGCTACCTCTTCTGAGGATCAAAAGGATTATAACAAAGTGAAAGACCGTATCCTTGCCTGATATGGGCTCACGCCAGAGGCCCACTGGCAGAAATTCCGGGCACTAAGGAAGCAGGACGGACAGCCTTTCACAGAATAGACCCACCAATTCACCCGGTCGATGATTTCCTGGCTAACCGGCTGCAAGGTCACTACTGAGGGCCGAAGTGGCACAGCTATTCCTACTGGAGCATTTCTATAACCATGTTCCAGTTGAAATTAAAGAATGAGTCCATGACCGTCAGCCCACCACAGCAGACCAGGTGGCCGTCAAGGCCGATCAATACGCAGATGCCCGCTGCCAAGTTCGATCTGCCCCGCAATCGACTCCTCGTCCGGCTTCGGTTGTAGCCCAACCCCCAGCAGTTACCACTAAGCCCCCGGACGCCCAGCCTTTCTCCCTGCGGCCGGAGTCAGGGACTCCCGGGGATGTTTCTCCTGCAAGCACCCCGGCCACTTCAGGTGGGAATGCCTGCATCGGGCCGGACAGCAGCTGGCAGCCCAGCCAAGACACCCCCAGCCAACAGCTTGGGTAAGCGCTCCAGCCCCAACCTACCCAGCCGCTGCCCACTACGCTTATGCACTGGCATCGGCTGACTACCCTGAATGGGCTGAAGAGGAGGTTGGCACTCTACAAGAAGCCCACCTTGTGTCTACCGACAACTGTCAGCACCACTGCCAGACCGTTGGGTCAATGGAAAGGCGGCCCAGGGATTACGGAACACTGGATCCGCCATCACCCTGATCCAGCCTCATCTGGCCTCCACTTCTACTGCTACTGGAAGAACCCTTGCGGTTCGGGTGGCCGGAGGTGCCACTGTACGAATCCCTATGGCCTGTGTCCATCTGGTTTGGGGCACTGGAGCCCGTACTGTGGACGTGGCCATTTTGCCAGATCTTCCAGCAGAGGTTCTACTAGGAAACGACCTCGTCCTACTTGTCTCCACCTTTTTGGGGGATACTGCCCTGGACACCTGCCCAGTGACCACCCGCAGGCAAGCTCAGCGTCAAGCCAACATACCGCAGCTGGGGACCCAGGTAAGACCTCCCACCCTGACTCCTCTACTTCCCCGTCGCCCTACCCTTACCCCCCAATGTCCAACCCCGGTCCCTGCCCTCCTTCCCGACCAACTATCCTGGGCCTCCCCCTCTGAATTTGCCCAAGATACCCTGAGCGACCCGACCCTTGCCCCCTTCCGAGTCCGAGTAGGGACTGACCCCCAGGGCCCCGGGGAGGAACAGTTCCAATGGGAAAACTGTCTGTTGTATCGGGTCTCCCGGAGAAAGAAAGAGCCAGTGCCCAAAAACCAGCTGGTGGTACCGAAACGATATCGGTCCGACCTGCTGCGAATAGGGCATGACATCCCCTTGGCCGGACATTTAGGCAACTCCTGAACACACCACCGCCTTACTCAGGTCTTTTTCTGGCCCAGAATCACAAGAGACATTAGGGAGTATTGTAAGACCTGCGTGGTCTGTCAGAAAGTAGGGAAGGCCGGGGACCATGTGAAAGCGCCCCTTAACCCTCTCCCCATTATTGACGAACCCTTTAGCAGAATCGCTGTGGATATAGTAGGGCCCCTACCTCGACCCAGCCCCTCCGGGAAAAAATACATACTCATGGTAGTCGACTATGCCACTAGGTATCCCGAGGCAATACTTCTGGCGAATATCCAGGCGGAGACGGTGGCAGGTGCTTTACTCCAGGTATTCACCAGGGTAGGCTTCCCCCGAGAAATGTTCTCTGACCAAAAAACCCAGTTTACAGCGGAGGTCACCCAGAAGTTATGGGAACTGTGTTTGCAATAAAACCCCTATACAGTGCCCCATATCGCCCCCAGACCAATGGGCTTTTTGAACGGTTTAACGGAACACTGATGCAATTGCTTCAGACATTCTCGGCCACTCACAAAGACTGGGAAAAATTCCTGCTGCACCTCCTCTTTGCCTACCGAGAGGTGCCCCAGGAATCCACCGGGTTTTCACCCTTTGAGCTGCTATATGGCCGGAAAATAAGGGGGCCCCTAGACTTGTTGCGAGCCCACTGGAAGGGATCAACCGGGGAAGAAGGACCCTCCATTGTAGAGTACGTCCTGAAGTTCAGTGATTGGCTGAAGGACCTCACTGCCATGGTGCGGGAGAACCTTCAGGGCGCTCAAAGGAGACAGAAAACGGTGGTACGACCGTAACGCTCTTAGCCGAATTCTCACAGTAGGGCAGAGGGTTCGAGCCTTGAATCCTGTAAAAACAGACAAGTTACAGGCTTCCTGGCTAGGGCCCTACCGGGTGGTGGAACATTTGAATAACACCACCTACCTTGTAGCAAAATGCACCAATGACCGGGTCCAACAGACCTTTCATGTGAACATACTCAAGGAGTATGTAGAAAGACCCCAAGATGTAGCCACTATCTGTGCTCCGGCTGTGTCAGACTCGGAGAGCCTCCCCATGCCGGAGTTCCCTGGGCCGGATGAGACCCTTCAAGGAGTAGCCAACATAATCCTGGATGAGAGGTTAGCGGCTGGACAGAGACAGCAGGTCCGGCATTTACTAGAGGACCACCAGGAGATGTTCTCCAATGTCCCTGGGTACACCACAGTGGCTGGGCACCGAGTGGAAACCCCGGGGCAAGCAGCTTACAGAGTACCTGAAGCTGTCAGAGACAGTATGCACCGGGACCTCTGAGGAATGTTGGACCTCTGTGTTGTTGAACCGTCCAACAGTCCCTGGGCCTCCCCGGTGGTGCTGGTCCCCAAAAAAGATGGTAATACCCGGTTCTGCATTGACTACCGTAAGCTCAATGACAGAACCACAATCGACGCCTACCCCATGCCCCGCGTCGATGACCTCTTAGATAGAATTGCCAGAGGTCACTTGCTAAATACCCTTGACCTCTGCAAAGGGTATTGGCAGATCCCACTAGACCCTGAATACATTCCCAAGTCCGTCTTCCTCACCCCTTTCGGCCTCTACCATGCCGTTTGGGATGAAGAACGCTCCAGCCACCTTTCAGAGTATGGTGGATCGCCTGCTGGATGCCCTCCAAGACTATGCCCGTGCCTACTTGGACGGCATTGCCATCTTAAGCGACACCAGGGAGGACTATTTGATGCACCTGGGCATCGTTCTAGATCGCCTCAGAGCCGCCGGGCTGACCCTGAAGCCCGACAAATGTACCATAGGCCGCTCGGAAGTCCAGTACCTGGGCCACCGAGTAGGCTGCAGACAGCAGCGGCCGGAACCGGCCAAGGTTGAGGCAGTGGCAAACTGGCCCATTCCACGAACCAAGACCCAGGTCTTAGCCTTCCTAGGAACCGCCGGCTATTACTGAAGGTTCGTCCCCAATTATAGCACCCTCGTCAAACCCCTAACTGACCTTACTCGTAAAAGACTGCCACAACAGGTACTGTGGTCCCCAAAGTGTGAAAACGCCTTTCAGAGCCTCAAGTCTGCCTTGATCTCTGCCCCCATCCTGGCCGCACCTAACACCACCAAACGTTTTTGTGTCCACACAGATGCCTCCATGTTTGGGTTGGGAGCAGGGTTAAGCCAGTTGGACGATGAAGGGCATGACCACCCCCATAGCCTACATCAGTAGGAAGCTGCTGCCCAGGGAGGTAGGCTACATGGCGGTGGAGAAGGAATACATGGCACTGGTATGGGCCCTCAAGAAATTACAATTGTACCTATATGGAAGACCTTTCACTGTCCTCACCGATCACAACCCCCTGGTGTGGCTTAACCGAGTGTCGGGAGATAATGGACGTCTACTAAGATGGAGTTTGGCCCTGCAGCCCTTTAATTTTGACGTTCAGTATAGGCTGGGAAAGGGCAATGGGAATGCCGATGGACTTTCCCGGCAGACTGAAATAGAATGCTCGTCGGACAGCCCCAAGTAGACCCGTGTGGATCTAACCGGGTCTGCCGAACTGGAAGGGGGCAGTTGTCACGGATACTGGGCTGCAGGGGTTGAACTCTTACCCCCCATTTTTGGTTGGAGTATAAGGTGACAGCCCAATTCAGTATTTCCTGTCCCAACCCCCCCCCCTAGACTGTTCGAGATTATTGCAACCCCCTGCTGTTATGTGTCTGTACATTCAGTCTAGGTGTGAGACACAGAGCAGTAGATTAAACACAGCACAGACAATCGAATGCTGAGACCTCCTGCTGTTATGTGTTATAACTAACCATTGTCTGATGTTTGTCTCATTGTATAATATTTGTTATAACTCCCCCCCTTTTCTGTTGGAAATGTATAAAAGCTGTGTTTTCTGTGAAATAAAGCAGTTCTTACTTCACCTGAATGCTAATCTGTCTTGTCATTTAAGTGGGCTCCTGCTAGAATCATTTTCTTGGGCTACATAGCTGGAGTCACCAGGGAGGAAGAAGGACCCGTTAGGCGGAGCTACCCAGTCGGGGTAGCCGGGGTATCCGTCACAGTAGCTCTGCATTTTAATCTCAATATAGGCACCAGTGACACTCATGTGCTAATTTCCTGTGTGGTGCCAAGCCTGTCTGCATCCAGTGAGCTGGACCACTGCAAAGTTCCAGTCTGCCCCATTAGTGCATTTCCATTGTGAGTACCTCCATCTATTATTGTTTATCCCCTGGTTTGACGGTACTAAGCTATGTTGGCGCCTCAGTGTTTTCTCTTCTCAAGGTCTTACCCTTGTAAGGAAGTGCCAAAAGCTTGGACTTAGAAGTAACATCAGCTGACCAAGATTTTAGCCACAAAGCACTGTGGGCTAGGACAGTGAAGCCAGACATCTTGGCTCCCAGTCTAATAACTTGCATGTTATCATCAGAAAGAAAGGAATTGGCTAGTTTGAGAGCCTTAATCCTATCTTGGATCTCCTCCAACGGATTTTCTAGCAAAATTGATTCAGACAAGGCGTCGCAACAATAAGATGCCGCATTTGCCACTGTGGCAATACAAACTGCAGGTTGCCATTGAAGATCTTGATGAACATACATCTTCTTCAAATAAGCCTCCAGCTTTTTGTCCATAAATGTGCAGCCAGGCCCAGACTGGCCATACGGCATACAGGGCATTTGCCCGGTGGGCCGGACCTGGTTTCCTCAGCCCCACCTATTCACCAGCATTATTATTTGTGCATAATGTATGGCCATCCACAAAGAGGAAACTCCTCTTGATGATGCCTGTGGATATCCGTTTTGTGTGATATTGGACATTTGGGGTGCTTTGTCTGTGCATGTGGTTGCTGACTGCCTGTGGATGTCTAGGGTGCTTTGTCTATGCATGTGAGTGCCGATTGCCTGTGGATGTCTAGGGTGCTTTGTCTGTGCATGTGGGTGGTGACTGCCTGTGGATGTCTGGGGTGCTTTGTCTGTGCATGTGAGTGCTGACTGCCTGTGGATGTCTAGGGTGCTTTGTCTGTGCATGTGAGTGCTGACTGCCTGTGGATGTCTGGGGTGCTTTGTCTGTGCATGTGAGTGCTGACTGCCTGTGGATGTCTGGGGTGCTTTGTCTGTGCATGTGAGTGCTGACTGCCTGTGGGTCTAGGGTGCTTTGTCTGTGCATGTGGGTGCTGACTGCCTTTGGATGTCTCTGTGTGTTTTTTCTCTCTGATAGTGCAGCTTATGTGTGATGACAAATGCTCAGGTGGCTGCTATTCTGAGCGATTACACAGGCTAGTGAGCACTAGGCGCTTATTCTTTATTTAAAAAGGGACAGTCTATTCCAGAATTTTTATTGTTTAAAAAGATAGATAATCCATTTATTACCAATTCCCCAATTTTGGATACCAAACACTGTTTAATGAATGTACTTTTTACCTCTGTGATAGCCTTGTTTCTAAGCCTCTGCAGACTGCCCCCTTATTTCAGTTCTTTTGATAGACTGGCATTTTAGCCAATCAGTGCAGACTCATAAGTAACTCCACAGGAGTGAGCACAATGTTATCTATATTGCACATGAACTAGTGCTTTTAAGCTGTGAAAAACTGTAAAATGCACTGAGATAAGAGGCGGCCTTCAATGGCTTAGAAATTAGCATATGGGCCTACCTAGGTTTAGATTTAAACAAAGAATACCAAGAGAACAAAGCAAATTTGATGATAAAAGTAAATTGGAAAGTTGTTTAAAATGACATGCCTTATCTGAATCATGAAAGTTTAATTTTGAATAGACTGTCCCTTTAAATGTGATTTTTTTTTAATTACATTTTACTTTTTTACTATTTAATGACAACCAATTTACAAAATACAGTGACAGAAGGATGTCACAAACTTTTACTGTATTTGTAAATAAAACTAGTACCTTATAACTGTCAGTTTTGAGGTATGGTTAAAAAACAAAAAGGGGAGGGGAGTTAGGGTTGCCACCTCGGCCTTGTTTTCTAGGACACTTATGAGTTACACATGCTGCAAGGTGTGCTGAGGGCAACATATACTGCGCCCCTGGACAGCACATGACAAGTGCCCTTGGACAGCACATGACAAGTGCCCCTGGACAGCACATGACAAGTGCCCCTGGACAGCACTATTCATGTTCCTCCCTGCAGCATGTGTAACTCATAAGTGTCCAGGAAAACATGGCCAAAGCGGCAACCCTAAGGGGAGTAGGCTGCTCTGCTTTAAAATGCTCAGGCCTAATTTTGGTGTCTGTGTGCACCCATACATATTACACATTGTTTTTAAAAGACAAACAGGGCTTTCTTGTAATACCCTATATGGGTACATAAAATAATACACAGGAATGTAATACTGACAGATTACTTTTAATCACATACATGCTCACAGGCAAAGAAGGGGAGGGGTCAAGACAAGGCATATACGTGCAGCAACCAGTCACCAGCTAGCTCCCAGCAGTGCATTGCTGATCCAGTGACTATGTATGCTCTTTAACAAAGGATAGCAAGAGAAACAAAGCAAATTTGATAATAGAAGTAAAGTGGAAAATTGCATGCTCTATCTGAATCATGAACATTTAATTCTAAACCCATATCTCAAATGTGCTGAGCCATCAACCAGTAAAAAGAGAAGCCTCTGTGCCTGAGTTTCCACTTGGCTAGTCTGCACCAGAAGATTTGCACATTTGCAACGCACTACACAAATAGGATGATAGTTTTGTGTATATTCACACTGTGACGGTTTATCTGGGAAACACTACCACCATATTTGTAATGGCAGATCCATATACTTTCCTCAAACTGTGAGTCCTATCTTGCAGAGGGGCACAGACAGGAGACAAACACCACGGACCCCTGTAACAAAACCAATACTGATTCCAAAGCCATATTGGTCGCCTAGAGCTGTGGGTCCAGTCTCAAATGAGACCTGAGACCCCTGTAGTCGAGCTCTGCTTCAACAGAATTACTGGTGAAAAGGACAGATCAGAAGACTTTGCCAAACCCCAGCAAAAGGTTAATACAAAATGATATCAGGTTTGAGGAGGGAAAAGTACATGAAAAGAGAGGTCACAGAATAAAGGGGTTAAAGACAAGTAAGGGAGAGGGCAGTCTGGGTATCTGAATAGAACACAGAGGGAAAACTTGCAGCAGTGTGTGAATAAGTCAATGAGTCAAGCTTTATTGTAAAGCCTAGAATTATTTTCTGGAAACAGATTATCAGAATAAATACACCATGATTTCACCGACTACATAACTGCTTTGCCAGTAAGTGACTTTAAATGATCAAGGTAAGACATTCATGCTTCAGAGCAAACTGAATGTGGTTTTAATTAATTAAAAAAAACACCTGACACATTGCTGCTATGCAGGGGAGCTTGTGCTACATTCTGCTCTACTACTTGACCTCACTATCTTTAATATGACAGCAGGTTGTCCTATGACCTTCTGCACAACATTAGCAGCACAGTAGAACAGTATTGGAAATCCTGATCATTAAAAGGGGCACATAGGCAGCCATCCAATGTATAGAACCACACAAAACACAGTGTTTAAAAAAAGTGAGTGTGTCTGTATACGTGTGTGTCTGTATACATGTGTGTTTGCGTATGTGTGTGTGTCTGCATACATGTGTTTGCGTATATGTGTGTGTGTGTTTGTATACATGTGTTTGCGTATGTGTGTGTGTCTGTATACGTATGTTTGCGTATGTGTGTGTTTGTATACATGTGTGTGTGTATGTGTGTTTGTATACATGTGTGTTTGTATACATGTGTTTGCGTATGTGTGTTTGCGTATGTGTGTGTGTGTTTGTATACATGTGTGTTTGCGTATGTGTGTGTGTGTGTGTGTTTGTATACATGTGTGTTTGCGTATGTGTGTGTGTGTGTGTGTTTGTATACATGTGTGTTTGCGTATGTGTGTGTGTGTGTGTGTTTGTATACATGTGTTTGCGTATATGTGTGTGTGTGTCTGTATACGTATGTTTGCGTATGTGTGTGTTTGTATACATGTGTGTTTGCGTATGTGTGTTTGTATATGTGTGTTTGCGTATGTGTGTTTGTATACATGTGTTTGCGTATGTGTTTGTATACATGTGTGTTTGCATGTGTGTGTGTGTTTGTATACATGTGTTTGCGTATGTGTGTGTTTGTATACTTGTGTGTTTGCGTATGTGTGTTTGTATACATGTGTTTGCGTATGTGTGTGTATACATGTGTTTGCGTATGTGTGTGTGTTTGTTTGTATACATGTGTTTGCGTATGTGTGTGTGTGTATACATGTGTGTTTGCATGTGTGTGTGTGTGTGTTTGTATACATGTGTTTGCATATGTGTGTGTTTGTATATGTGTGTGTGTGTGTTTGTATACATGTGTTTGCGTATGTGTGTGTCTGTATACATGTGTTTGCGTATATGTGTGTCTGTATACATGTGTTTGTGTGTGTGTGTATGTGTGTGTATGTGTGTGTCTGTATACATGTGTTTGCGTATGTGTGTGTCTGTATACATGTGTTTGCGTATGTGTGTGTGTGTGTGTCTGTATACATGTGTTTTTATAGTATATTTGTGTGCCTGTTTTGTGTGCATCCTTGTTTATATGTGTATATTTGTAAGTGTGTGTATGTATTTATGTGCAAGTATTTATGTGCATATGTATGAATTTATGTATGTGTGTGTTTGTATACATGTGTGTTTGCGTATGTGTGTGTGTGTATGTGTGTTTGTATACATGTGTTTGCGTATGTGTGTGTCTGTATACGTGTTTGCGTTTGTGTGTGTGTGTGTTTGTATACATGTGTTTGCATATGTGTGTGTTTGTATACATGTGTTTGCATATGTGTGTGTGTTTGTATACATGTGTTTGTATACATGTGTTTGCATATATGTATGTGTTTGTATACATGTGTGTTTGCGTATGTGTGGGTCTGTATACATGTGTTTGCGTATGTGTGTGTGTGTGTCTGTATACATGTGTTTTTATAGTGTATTTGTGTGCCTGTTTTGTGTGCATCCTTGTTTATATGTGTATATTTGTAAGTGTGTGCATGTATTTATGTGTGAGTATTTATGTGTATATGTATGAATTTGTGTGTTTGTATAAGAGTGTTTGTGTGTATGTGTGTTTCAGTGCACTTGTGTGCTTGTTTTGTGTGTGTCCTTGTTTATGTGTGTGTATGTATTTGTGTATTTCTTTATGTGTATATGTTTGAATTTATGATTTTGTATGTATGTAAGTGTATGCATATGTATATATATATATATATATATATATATATATATATATATATATATATTTGTTTATGTCTTTATATGTATATATGAATGTGTTTGTTTATGTATGTATATATGTATGTATTTGTTTATGTCTGTATGTGAGGGTGGTTGCTATGAATGTGTGTGTGTCTACATACTAATGAAATGTTCTTAAAGGGACATGAATCCCAAAATGTTTTCTTAATGATTCAGATATAGCACACATTTGTAAAAAAACTTTACTTCTATTATCAATTTTCCTTTATTCTCTTGAACCTTTCTTTAAAAAGAGCTACAATGCACTACTGGGAGCATGTGCAACACATTGGTAAGCCAATCCCAAGAGGAATATATTAGCAGCCACCAATCAGCAGTAAACTCCCAGTTCCTGAGACTACCTAGATATACTATTAAAATATACCAAGAGAACATAGTAAATTAGATCAAAGTAGTAAATTGGAAGATGTTTAAATTGTATCCTCAATCTGAATCAAGAGAAAAAAAGAGAAACAAATGATGGGTTTCATGTCCCTTTAAAACCCTTTTAATGCTTAATTTGGGGGGTACGCCTCTTGAAATACCTGGTGGAATTCATGTTCCTGGTCTCCTTGCCTTCTACCTTTCCTCCCTTGTGTACCCCAATTTTGCCTTCTGGAACAGAAAACCATGAATTTATCCAAAATAATCTCCCATCCGTGGGACTGTCATGATTTTTTCCATTTCTCTTTCATTAAAAAAATAAGCAGCTGGTCCTGCAGAACACCTGAGTCTTCTTTGTAGTTTTTAAAATCGTTATTCTTTATTAGAACTTATCCAATTGATATTCAAGCAATGCCTTATGTGGGGTTTGTTTTTGTATTACATGCAGATCACATTATTTGCTGGGTGCCATTGTACTAGGAGTTTGTCTAAAATAAGGCGCTCTATTACCAGAACATCCTTTAAATATCTTAGCTTTCTTCAAGTGGACCCAGTCCTCATGACCCTTAACAAGCCAGATATTCATTATAGCTTAACTAGAGCACAGGTGAAATAATCAGCTCACTCATCAAGTGATTATTTCCCTTGTGCTCTAGTTTAGATATAATAAATATCTGTACATTCAGAAAGGGAAGCGCTCTACCAGAAACAAACAACAGCTCAGTAACTTAAAGGGACAGTAAAGTTATAATTAGACATTCATGATTTAGACAGAGCATACAATTTTAAACAACTTTCCAATTTACTTCTATTATTGAATTTGCTTCCTTCTCTTGTTATCCATTGTTGAAAGGTTTATATAGGAAAGCTCAAGAGCAGAAAATAACCTAGGTTCTAGCTACTGATTGGTGGCTGCATTTATATACTGATTGTCATTGGCTCACCCATGTTTTCAGTTAGAAACCAGTAGTGCATTGCTGCTCCTTCAACAAATTATACCAAGAGAATGAAGCAAATTTGATCATAGAACTAAACTGGAAAGTTGTTTAAAATTCTATGTTCTACCTAAATCATGAAAGAAAAAAAATGTGGGTTTGATGTTCCTTTAATCTATAGCAAGTTACCACTTGGAAGCAGCTTCTTTTAGCCCAGTTGTGCTTTTTACAGAGAAGTAAATCAGTCTGATCCTGCCTAACAAGGTCAGTCAAGCCCAGAAAAACTGAAAATCTTTGCACTAAAAAAATCCCACTATTCGTCTATTAAAGGAAAATAAAAATCCCCTTTTTTATTTCATGATTAACACAGAACATTTTTAAACACTTTTCCAAGTTACTTCTATTATCTAATTTTCTTTGTTTTCTCAGTATCCTTTGTTGAAAGGCATATTTAGGTAGACTCAGGAGCAGCTATTCCCTAATGGGAGTTAGCGGCTGATTAGTAGCTGCACATACATTCCTGTTGTCATGGGCTCACCTGTTGTGTTCATCTAGTTCCCAGTAGTGCATTGCTGCTCTTTTAACAGAATACCAAGAGAATGAAGAATATTTTAAAATAGAAGTAAATTAGAAAGTTGTTTAAAATTCTATGTTATCTGAATCATGAAAGAAAATGTTGGGGATTCATGTCCCTTTAAATCTACTCCAGCATCTAGTCAATATATTAATTATTATTACTACTACTAGTCGATAAGCCGTCCAGAGGCCAGTCTGTTTTTTTCTGTAATTTTACTTTTTTTGTAACTTTAGTTTGGGGGTTTGTATTTTTTAACATAGTTATCCAAAATAAAAAATTTAAACCTAAACTAATACTCCGATAAAAATTCCCCCCAAAATAAGAAGCACCCAAATCTAATACTAAACTACCAATAGCCCTTAAAAGGTATTTTGTAGGGCATTGCCCTAAGTTAAACAGCTCTTTAACCTCTAAAAACATACTGTCCCCCATAACAGTAAAAAAAAACCCACCCACCAAACCCCCCCAAAAAAACACTAAAAAAACAAACTACCCATTGCCCCTAAAGGGGCATTTGTATGGGCATTGTCCTTAAAAGGGCATTAAGCTCTTTTACTGCTCTTAATAGGGCAAACAGCTCTTTTTCAAGCCCCCCCAAAAAAACACACCCCAAATAAAAAAGCCTAAACCTAAGCCCCAAATAGGTGCTCACTGTTCCTGAAGTCCGGCAGAGGAGGTCTTCTTCCAGACGGATCCATCATCTTCTATCTTCATCCGGAGTGAAGGCGGCGTGGAGCTGAGGTGCAGAGCTATGTTCCCGATGCCTGGATCCTTAGCGGCGGTCCTCAACGGTGTCGGTCCTCAGCGGCATGGAGGCTCCTCTTCATCCGATGTCCATCGTAGACTGAAGATTGAATGCAAGGTACCGCAATCAATTTGGGGTACCTTGCATTCCTATTGGCTGAAATTTTGAAATCATCCAACAGGATTAGAGCTACTGAAATCCTATTGGATGTTCAAATCAGCCAATAAGATTTCAGTAGCTCATCCTATTTCAGCCTATAGGAATGCAAAGTACCCCAATAAATATGGGGTACCTTGCATTCAATCTTCAGTGTGCAACGGACGATCGCATTAAGAGGAGCCTCCACGCCGCAGAGGACCACCGCTGAGGATCCAGGCATCGGGAACACAGCTCCGCACCTCCGCTCTCCGTCGCCTTCACTATGGATGAAGATAGAAGATGATGAATCCGTCTGGAAGAAGATCTTCTCCGCCGGACTTCAGGAACAGTGAGTACCTATTTGGGGCTTAAGTTTAGGCTTTTTTATTTTAATTTTTGGGGTGGTTTTCTTTTTAGATTAGGGGTTTTTTTGTGCTTGAAAAAGAGCAGATTGTCCTTTTAAGGTCAGTAAAAGAGATGTATGCCCTTTTAAGGGCAATGCCCATACAAATGCCCCTTTAGGGGCAATGGGTAATTTAGTTTTTTTAGTGTTAGGTTTTTTTTATTTTGGGGGTTATGTGGGTGGGGGGACTTAGTATTTTTTAGAGGAAAAAGAGCTGTTTAACTTAGGGCAATGCCCTACAAAACTACTATTGGTAGTTTAGATTAGTGGGTGTTTTTATTTTGGGGGCTTTTTTATTTTCATATGGATTAGGTATAATTTTGTTTATTTTTTCTGTAATGTTAGACTTTTTTTTATTTTTTTGTAATTTAATGTTCATTTTATTTTTATTTAGTGGTAATTGGGGTTAATTTAGGGGGCTTAGTAATTAAATTAGTTATTTGCATTGTGGGGGGTTGGTGGTTTAGGGGTTAATAGGTTAATTAGGGTTATTGCAATATGGGGGTTTAGGGGTTAATAGGTTAAATAGGTTTATTGCGATGTGGAGGGTTGCGGTTCAGGGGTTAATATTTTAATTATGTTATTTGCGGATTAGGGGTTAATAATTTTTG